>NC_056747.1:553346977-553574477 GCF_019279795.1 Protopterus annectens | reverse complement strand
AGCTGTGTGTATACTAATAAAAAATGAGTCATTTTTGAATATTTATTGCCTCCTAGTAATACAGTACATACTTGTTTTACATGAATTAATTGGTGAAATATAAGGTATAGTTACTGTAGGTATTGTGTGAATTATGATTTGCATGCAGGCATATTTGTCAGAATATACTTTGTGTAGGCAGTATAGAGAAAAGGGTTGAGGGACATGGAGGGGAATTAAAGATATTGATGATAATAGGAGCTTAAGGAAGTAAAAGTTAACAGGAATAGCAAATGGGTAAGTTTGGAGTAGGATGATTTTGTTGAGAAGGAAATTAGGTAGGCAGGGCAGGAGATTAGGGTTTTAATGTCCAGGACATTTCAGCTTCTTGTGGGTGTGCTGCCTAGCTGTTCCAGAGCATTTGCAATAAGAAAGTCCAAGAACCTTTGAGCCAACATGTTTATGGTCATGTATGTTTTCCAGTCGATAGTAGGATAATTAAAATCACCCATGAGTAAGCTGTTGGGCTGTATGGCAAGTAATTCCAGTAAGTCCAGGTATGCAGTATGCTTTTCCTGTTTCATAGTGGAAATCTATTCCTAGCTATGATGTAGTAGGGGGTTTTGCCTATAGTTAATTGGACATGGAGTAGCTCAACACAGTCTTACTGCTTGATTGGTATCAAGGTGTACTATTCCTTAATGAAGATGGATACACCTCCTCCTTTGGTTCTTTCAAGCTCAGTTTGTGGTCTGAATGTACTGAAGGCATTATAGCCCTGCACAGCTGGCGTGCTTTATGCACCCTTGAACCATGTCTTGGTAACTGCACAGATGTCAGCATCTTCCAAGGTGAGGAGTGCTTCCAGGTTGTGCAGTTTCTTGTTGACTCCTAGCATTAAGCAGCAGTACCTTGAGTTTATCTAGAGAGGATTTTGTTATGTTGGGAGGTTAGTTATTTTTACACTGCCTAAAAAAGGCACAATAGCGGTGGCTGATGCCTTTGCCAGTATCTGTAAGCCTAGATAAGACAGGTACAGACCATCTCTGGCAAAGTAGCATGGCCTGTTGACCAGGTGTTCCCAGGCTTACAAATATTGGATCCCTTGGACTGACACCAAAAGCTAAGCCAATTACTAAAGTCAATAATTTTTTGTTTGTACTGTGGCATCATCCTTGGAGAAGGTAGTGTGCTGCTTAAGGCTAGGCTTATACCTGCCTGTGACAAATAATGTTAGAGGTCAGTCATGTCTCTCTTCATAAAGTCCAATGAAGTATGTCTCAAGTCATTCAACCCCACGTGGACTATGACGGAGTCATACCAGAACTTGTGGTTGAGTGAGTGACTTGATATATCCTGACACCTGAAAGGCAGCTAACCGTAACCTGCTCTTTATCCATTCTGGTGAAGGGAACATCTACGTGTAACACAACGGAGTCATTTATGATGAGTACATTAGGTTTTGTGGTGTTACATCTTAATTTGTTGAGACACTGGTGTGTGTGTTACTATGTTTTGTGGTTGTCTTTTGCATTGTTACGTGTGTAAGTGGTTTCTATTTGGGAGGCTTCTGATCATTTGGTAGGTTACTAGTGAGTACCTCTTCATATGTGGGTTTATGTGTCATGTGTGTGTGTGTGTGTGTGTGTGTGTGTGTGTGTGTGCTGACAACCTGTTTGGCATTCCGTTTGTCCTTATGTGAGAGTCTTGCCTCCAATTTCATACTTTAACTACATCTCTCACATAAAGTATTTGTTGCTTTAGGAGTAAGTGTTTGTCAGTATAAATGAGACAAGTGCTACATTACCTCAGGATGCCCATGTCTATCAGGCTGGCCAGAGAGATGATGGGTAACTGCCTGTCTATGACAGCAGACTCTTACTCTATGTTTTATTAGGGAGGGGAAAGGGTTAACTTGACAGGATTGTACTGGTAGTGCTGAGACTACAAAAGGGACCTATACTTTGTGTAGGCTAAAGTTCATCAATAAGGCAACACTGCAAAGTGCCCAACTGAGTTACTCCTAGAACAGAAGAACAGCTTGGAAGGGTTTCACTGAGAGCTGTTTATGGAAAAATTCAGCTTCTAAGCTTTTGTCTCTATACAAGGGCACTGCTAACCACCACTGTGTGAACAGCAGCACCACACAAAAGCAAGGCTTAAATATGAGCAAAGAGAAACAAGTTTTAAGCTAACTAATAATCAGGAAAATACACAATAATCCTTCCACCAGCAATCCCCAACTCAGATAGGTTAGATCACACACCTTTGCCACAAGAGTGCATAAAAAGCTAGTTTGGAGCCCAAGTGTAGCAAGACTACACAAACTACCTCCAACAGCCCTACAATTAACAGGTACAATGTAATACAGTGCAATTAACTACTTAAAGCAGCATCAGACAAACATTTTTTAAAATCGCTAAAGTATGTTTCACAGTATATAAGAGAAGTGCAAAAGGATACTGAGAGCCCTTTTGACTGCTTCCAAGCTCAGATAGACCAGGCAAATGCCTACTGCCACTAGAAGAATAATCACAGTCCTCCTAATGTAAAAGCACAGTAAAGGAGGGTCTGGAGTGAAATGCTACCACAAGCAAACTTAAAGATATGGATACGGCAGTGTACTTTAAACAGATTATTTAAGTGTGATTATTCAAAAAAAGTATTCACTTTGTATAAGTGACCCAAGAGCCACTCAATTGTACAGAATTTATAAAAGCACTAAAAACAAGATAAGCTGATTAATAAACCATCCAGCCAATAAAACTACATGCAGATATCTCAAGTGGTTCCCCAACCTAAACAGACCAGGTTACCTCACAGTGCACTAGATGGAAAATCCACTGACATCTTGATGTAAAAACAAGGGGTTTATATCATAACATCGAACGGCCATAATCTCGAATGTGCCAGTCATCAAATTTGTTCTGCCCCCACACCCCCTGCTAATTATATATACCAACTCCGAGATCGCACTACAGTGAGGAAAGGGCATATTTACTGATCCTCACTGTACCGCGATCCCACAAGTACAGATTCGATGAACGGCACATTCGAGGTTATGGCCGTTCGATGTTATGGGAATTCGATGTTATGATTTACACCCAAAAACAAGTGCTTGCTAGAACGTAAAAATACACTACTTTATGTAATGGCTAGCTAGATAATGTATTTGGAGCAAGTAAATCAGTAGAAGAGACAATGAGAGACAAAATGCACTTTTTCAATATAAGCACAAGGAACGGCAAATAAGTAAAGATATCAGCAGCAGTGTAGAAAGGGAGGAGCTTATTAAGCTCAATTTATAGTAGGGTGGGCAGCTTAAAATCACCAGGTTTAAAATGCAGATCAATGAAGGTGAGGGTGGGAGGGAAAACTAATAGGAAATCACCAGCATTGCTTTAGTTTAAACAGGCTAAAATTATTATCACTCAAACAATTTAATCAATAACAACATGGGGAATGTGCAGTATAGCTAATTTAAGTGTGTATCTCTCACATAGAAAAAACACAAGGCCAAGCTGATTTTTTTTTTTAAACAGAAAGCAGCTTAATCACTCACAGACAAAAAAAATATAGGTTTACTTTTTTAACCCAGCAGGGAATTAAAATCATTGCTTTAGTTTATGCAGGCTTGAAATCTTTTCAGCAAAAGACAAAGGCCCAGAAATTCACTGTGTATTTAAGTATCACTCAATCAATTTAACCAATGAAAAAGATGTGAAATGTACAGCCCAGCTAATTTAAGTGCCTGTCTTTCACATATAACAAAAACTCCAAGCCAAGCAAATTTCTCATGTAGGACATTGTCTATTTTTGTGTCCTGAGAAAACGTATGAATATTGATTGAGAGTTCAAGATGAAAAAAAGATCTTCTAAGTTTTCTCTAACAGCTGCATAAAATATACTGCGTAATTGAAACAGCTTAGTATTATAATATTATAGGAGACAGCAGTAATAACTCAAATTCCGAAAGAGTGAGCTTTTTTTTTTGCCAAAAAATGAAGTCCAGTCCGTTGAAGTAGTAGTTGTTAAGAAATATTGCGCAGAATTTTGCATTTCTATTAAAATGTCCCCGTTTGGGCCTTTGAAAAGGTGGCATCCTTACTCTGAAGGTCACATTTTAGTTGCCTGGAAGTTAACCACCATTTGCATAGTGCACAGTGTAGGTATCATACTGAGTACTTCAAAGGAACAATCAATCATCTACAAAATGTGTCAGGTGTACTATCAGTCCTTTTCTGGCGCTTCTTAATATCTAGGGTTAAATCAGGGTAATTCCTATGGTCAGAAGAAGGTATTCGATAACTGTATATAATTAAGGAGTAGCACCCCAATTCTGATAGCCTGAAACTCATTTGAAAAGGCATCAAGGTCAGTCTTCAGACTATCCCAGTATACTCAGTATTAACATCTCATTCTTTAAAATAAGAATATTTTAAGAAGAGATAGTGTGTGTGTTTTGTTAGAATAATTCACATGTTTTCCTTGCAATGTTGAAGGAAAGGTTATGAATTAAATCACAGCACTTGACACATGGAATGCAATACATACCTCAAGGGTAACAAGTTTTGTGCTCTTTCTCCTTGCTTCATCAGAACTGAGACCTCAACAGCTCAACAGATCAAGCTTGACAAAGAAGAGCTGCTCATCTTTCCAAATGACTGATCATCACAACGCCACGGCTATGCAGGTCACAGGCTAACACGTTAATGAGTGAAAGAGCAAGCGATAACTCAGACATCATGTACGACACCTCTTTACAAATCCCAGCATGTGCTGCCTGACGGAGAACAAAGACTAATGCAAATCCTACAGTGAAAGTGAACAGTTCCCATTAAGAACCAATAAGGTCATACATTCCTCAGTATCATTTAGTATATATATAATCTGAATTCATTTTTCCTGCTTTGTCTAGTCATGTTGTTTTCAAACTGCCTTATATGCATTATTTCTCAGCAGCTGTGTCTAGATCTGAGATCCACATTTATGTTTAGTTGGTTCTGAATATCACAAGTATTCCTAACAGTGGAAATAGCTTGCAAAATAGTCTTTAGCAGTAAATATGCCATTATTCTGAAGTTACTCATCGCAATTTAGTTAGAACCTAATTACAGACTGAAAAGGTTTATTAAATGCATTTCTTTATTACAAAATCAATAAAGCCCAACCCTATGTTTTTTTTTTCATAGCCCGCCATTCACCAGTTGGAGTGTTGCCTTCAGCTGTGCCTCATCCAACATTTTACAAGTAAAGATGATTACTAGACTATCGATATAACAAGGAACCTGTGTGATTACAGCATAAACTAGGCCTCTTAGCATGATGCATAATGCACTGAATATAAAATAAAATGGTGCAAAAAATGGGCATGTATTGTGAAGCAAGTCATCACCATAAAAGATTAAACATTTGGAGAGAGGGGAGAGTTAATAAGCACTGCAACATTAAATACAACAGCAGCCTTATGTTTCTTTTTTTAATCATGCATTCCTGGTTTAAAAACATGTTCACATCCTTTTGAAGGATATATGAGTAGAGTGTTTCACTTTATCTCCAATATGTCAAGAGCATTTTTACAGCTAAGTCTCTGTGGAACAGAACTGAGGCCAACTACACTGAAGATATTTGAAATACATTAATTTGTAACATCCCTCGCAGTGTAACTGCAGCAAGTATGATGAAACGTCAAGAGCTAGGGAAAAAGAATATTTCTAGGGAAGAACAATTAAAATAAATAGCAAAATGCAGCAGTTTTGAGCAGTATGCATGTAAATGAACATGGGCATTTTTTTTTTCTTCTAGAAGTTAATGGGAAGCTGACATTTAAATAAAATGTGAAGGACTCAAGAAGGAATCACTGTTACTAAGGCAGATTTGTCTGATACTGATGGGCACGACAAAGCTGGCAAAGTGCCAGCTAGAAGGATTTGTACTCCAAATGAAATACTTGTAATGAATTGAATAAAAGCAACAATAGCCAGTGGCTATTTTGATATTTATGCATATAATATATTCTTATTCATTCATTCTCTAAACTGAAATACATTTAAGCTAGTGCTTATTAACAGAATTTGCAAAGAAATAATATGACTTTTAAGTTTAATGAAAGAGATTTAAGTTCAGCTAAACTCAGCTAAAAAAATAAATAAAAACAAAAATAACATTGCATTTCTGGCAGATAAGAGCCAGCCAGTCAACAGATTAGAGCAGATACTTGAAAAAAATGTAGTGCTCCAGGGTACCAAAGTGAAGCTAGGAAAGACAGATAATTTACAGAGCTTATCTGAAAGGAAAGAGTCAAGATACTTGTTAAAAAATAGTCATTTTGCAGTGACAGTGTCAAGTAAAAACAGCCAGACAGGGAAGATGGTAATAATTCTTTCACTTGTGGCATTCTGAAAAATGAAATACTGAAAGCTTGCTTGTCAAACTGACATTCAAAAAGTGAACTTTTCTGACTAGAGGATTAACCTAACAAATGCTGAGATACAATTGCCAAGAAACACAAAGTCCTGGTAGGAATCATATCCCTACTTCCCATGAATGAAACTACTTTTCGGTTGTGCAATGTTACTCACCTTATATACAGTGATCCCATTAATAGACAAAACTGTGAAATAAGGATCTCTGCTTACTGACTGTTAGTCATATGAAGTGACATTCAATAAACTACATCCTTGCCCACGTTTGAATGACACAGCATGTATGTATATATGTATGCTACATTACTTTAATGTAAAAGTACCATGTTAAAAGGCTATTATGACTGTAAACGAGCAAAAGATAAATATATCTGGATTTATTTACAGCATGTAATGGAATATAAAAAGTGAAAAATGAATGTGGGACATCGGTAGTGCTGGAAGACTACTAATTTATTTTACTGTAAGTTATCAGGAGGTGCACGCTTCACATCATCTGTCAGTAAAGAGTATTAAAGTTAAAAGCTGGTGATGAAGTTCATCCTGCAGTCTGGAGTTAACACCCTGAATCTCCATTTGCCTACTGTTTGGGTCTGTGAAAGTCACTTAACAGCACAGTACCCAGGCCTCAACCTAGCCAGACACCTTGGTTAGTAAAAACATAAATAAAAATAAATCATATATATAATAATGTTGATTAAAAATTGTTATGCACCCTGACTACTGCATTCACCTGAAGATATTCTATGCATTCGTTCTGGGCCACAAAATATGAACTGTCGAGGCTGGTACTGAGACTCTATAGATTTTGATCGCTGTCTTCATTTTCTTATGTCCTTGCATGCCTCCCTTTCCTCCTAATTCCTAGGTAGCACTGACGACCTACAATCATACCTTTCAACCTTTTAGCACAAAAAATCTGGACAAATTCTAAAACAATGGGAGACAAAGGCCCAAAAATAGAGACAGATTTTAAATATTGCTTTTACAAACTTAGAAAGTTGCTAGAATAACACATTTTGTTTTAGCATGCATTTTCTGAAGCATATGAAGTCTGAAACTGAAATGTATATAATTTCTAAGTCACTTTAGTCCTCAACGACTTGCCAGAAAAGCACAAATTTGATGTGGAACACACCAAAAATACTAGGCCAAAATATGGTCATTCTGCAAACATTTGGACAGTTGAGAGGTATGCCCCCAATCATCAATCAACATCTTAAACGGAGAGTATTTAAAATAATCTGTGGGTCTCTTTCTGTAAAGTGCAAGTCGGTGTTAGTGTTATTCAGGATGTGGACTCCAGAATATACACTTTACTACTATAAAACGCACAAGATCAGCCAGACTGCTAGCTACACACTACAGGCAATCATCTTAATAGGAAAGGAAAAAGTGAAGATGATCAAAATGAAGGAAAAAGGAAACTGAACTGATAAGTACACACATTTCAAATTTTGTAACTACATGCCAGTGCTTTCTTGTACAAATGGCTGCACTATGAAATGCCTTGTGTATTATGCAATGTGCTGTCTAAATGGACCTTCTACTTGTCAGTCATCTAGCCCGTGTTCTCTGTGATTATTGTTACTTCTGATCAGTGCATCATCAGGATACTAAAATATATTAATACAAAAATGAAACTTTTTAGTTAGTTAAGTCACAAATTGAGACTGCAGAGATACTCAGGAAATGCAACAAACTATTACTTATCTAACTCTATGGATATCAGTTACAGACAGAGACTGAATTCATGAGATTGTGGATACATACAGCACAAATGAGATTCTTTTGCTGGGCTTCTAGGTGTACTATCCATGACAGGGACAGATTCTTGGATGTTTCCAAGGACAGCTACTACTCTTCTCTTTTAAGAACAATTAGTTGATATAGTTTGGGCACCTAGTACAGTGGTCCCACAATGCATACATGGGAGGTTATCAAGTTGCCATCCACTGCACAGTGACCCTTGTTAGCCTAAGTGCCAGATCTAGCACTAGGCAACCAAGGCAGTTGCCTAGGGACTGTATTGGCTGGAGGGCCCCATGTCAGCTTGGGGGGGGGGGGGCAATAAAAAAATTGTTTATAAATACAAAAGCCAGATGATGTCTTTCAGTCTTTTTATTTACAACTGGAAATCTATAAAATTGGAGCATTTAGGAGCTCACGATAGACTTCTGTAAGAAAAGAACAGTAAGCCCCAGAAACCTGTAGGAGACCACCGTATGTCCTAAAGTAAACTTTATATGCCAGCACCAATGTGATAACTACATAGGCACCGCAGAGCAGCAGATTTTATGGCCATCCAGCACACAGCAGAACTGATTAAAGCTGCAGCAAGCCCAACAAAACAGTAAGTGCAGCTGGTGTAACTGAGTGAGATGAGGTGTGTGTGTGTGTGTGTGTGTGTGTGTGTGTGTGTGTGTGTGTGTGTGTGTGTCTGTGAAGTGCCCCAGTTTACGATGGTAGGTTGCTTAACTTATTCAGGCTGAAATCCTGTAGCTTGATTACAAGAAACCAGAGCCTGAATCCTCTACATGAACTGTTATCAGTAAGTGCATTTTCAAAGACTGTTGAGTTTTAGTTCATTTTCAATGTTGAGTTCCAGTGCATTTTCAAGGAGTGTTGAGTTTTAGTGGATTTTCAAAGAATGGTGAGTTTCTGTGCATTTTCAAAGAATGCTGAATTGCAGTGCATTTTAATTTCTGTGCATTTTCAAAGAATGTTGAGTTTTTGTGCATTTTCAAGGACTGTTGCATTTTTGTGCATGATCAAAGAATGCTGAATTGCAGTGCATTTTAATTTCCGTGCATTTTCAAAGAATGTTGAGTTTTTGTGCATTTTCATGGAATGTTGAGTTTCAAGGGAAGAGAAGTTTACTGTTACTCATGCTAAGTCTGTTTTTTCAATGTGTAACTGCTTTGTTTAGCTAATGGCCATCGTCAGTGTTTGTGCTACAGAATTTGAATTCCTAGTAGTAAAACTGATAGTATACTTGCTTTTAGTGCAGAAGGCTGTGGGTTCTACTCTCACATTTTTTAAATTTCTCCAAGTCTTTTGAGTTTCATAATACCATGATGGGAATGGACTGCATTCCTAAGTCAGAGTGCGATTAAAACTCATGAAATGACTATTGTTGCAGTCCTTGATGTCAGCCAGAAGTACTCTTCACAGTATCTACAATGTGCCCAGTAATAACTCCTTCTGCAATTTGTATGGGGTTACATGTATTGGTAACATATCTGAATACGATTGTAGAGTCTTTTTTATAAGACCTGTTGCTCATACTACTGTTGGAATTGTCGGGGTATCTTTCTTTCACATTGCTCTCGTTTCTGCCTGCAAATCCTGATATTTTATGGCTTTGTGTCTCTCTGTATGTAAGAAACTGTAGTCACTGGGTATGGCGATTTCAATGATCAATGCTACTCTTCTCTTCTGTTCATGGACCACTATATCTGGTTTTCTGGCATCTGTCATTTGAACTGTTTGTAATGGGTGACCCCCATGTGATGTAGACTTCATCATTTTCTATGATGCTTTGTGGCTCATGATTCCAGTGTTTTTCAGCCACTTCAGTACCAAAATGTTTGCAAAATCCCCAGTGTATCCCTCTTCCCAAATTATTATGCTATTCAGTATATAGTCCTTCTGCCATTAGTATGTCACATCCAGCAACCAGGTATGCAACTGCTCCAATTCTGTTTGACAAAACCTACATTTGTCTATTTCTCTTACATGTTCAATGGACTTTGTAAACCAACGTGTATGTAGACCACTGTCTTGGGCCACCAATATTAACCTTTCATCTCTTGGTTTGAATTTGCCTCTCCTTAAGCATTCCTGCATTCAGTCCTAATGAGGTTCTTCCAGAAATTTTCTACACTTGCAACTACATTTATCCATGTTCCACATTTCTTGCCTTCTCATCTGGTCCTATACCTTATATTCTTTCTTTTGTTTTTTTGGCACATTCAGTTGGTGCCTGCTTTTTATCTACTTTTGGTTTGATTTCCATTCCTGCTTTACGCCGATATGCTTCTGCTAGATTAAGCAGAGAAGTCATCTTAGATGTATTCTCCTCATGTTTCATAACATTCACTATATTTGAGTCTCATGAGGTCAGCAGATATGTGTGGAATCCCATGACTTCAGATCTACACATGTAATCAGTTTCAAGGAGGCCCATTCCTCCTTCGGAACAGTAAATATATAATCTTAGTATGCGCTGATTTTTATAAATCATTTGGTGAGCATGAAGGATCCTTCTTTTTTTGTCCAGTCTAACAAACACATTTTGGAGCCAGTCAATCACTTCCAAAACTGTAAGTTAGGACAGGGATAGCAAATTGGTTTATAGCTTGACTTTTGTTCTTAGATGTCAATGCTGTTTTCAGGATTAATTTGTTTCTACAGTATTCCTTACTAAGTTTTATTCACATTTGTTCATGTCTTATTATTGATTCTTCATCAGTTCCCAAATATTTATATATTCCCTCTTGCTCAAGTTCTTTTATATCACATTCATGTCCTGAACTGATGTTTTCTTGGTACTGCAGCTTTCCTGCTTTAAAGGTTGCATTTGTACATTTATCAAAACCAAATGACATTCTTATATTATCTGAAGAAGTTTTGACAACTTGCAGTTGTGCTTTCATTTTCTCATCTGATGAGCTATACAGTTTTAAAACATCAACAATGGGAAGATGAGACATCTTTACACTTTGTTGTTTTCTAGGAGCCAAATTATAGCCATGGCCTAAGCTGTTAAGTAAACAGTTTAATGGGTTAAGGGCAAGACAGAATAGCAGAAGTGACAAAGAGTCACCCTGGAATATCCTTCTTCTGAATTTTTATCCCCAGGATAATAATCTGTCCTTTATAATGGCAAAGTGGTCTGCCACTGTTTCATAGTCACTAATGTAACTGATGTTTCATAGTCACTGTAATGTAATTGATCAGTATAGGGTGTATCTTATACATTTTTATGTACTCTTTTATCCATGAATGTGGGATACTGTCAAATGCTTTTTTGTAGTCAATCCATGCCATACTTCGATTTTTCCCCTTTTTACAGTTCTCCACTATGACTTTAACAACAAATGATCCTTTGTTCCATACGATTTTCTTGTATTGCCCTTTTGTATTATTGCCATAGCTGACTTTTCTTCTAAATGACTATAAACTCTGTCAGCATCAATTCCAGTGTATAGTTTACATGTCATCGGAAGGCAAGTTATTGGTCTATAATTTTTAGGATAGCTTGCAGGTTCACTCTTAACTAGGAGTATTGTTTTTCTTGTTGTTAGCCAGGTTGGTGTCTGTTTGGAGTGTGCATATAAATAGTTCTTACTCATGGCTAAATCTTCATGCAAAGATGTTAATACTTTTAACCAGAAGTTAGGTAGTCCACCTGGGCCTGGGGTTTTCCAGTTAGAGGCTTTTCTTAACTTTGTTTCAATGTCTCTGGCTGTTAATTCATCCCATTTCATATCCTGTACCTTTAAACTTCTCATTCTTTCTTTTACTTCTTCTATCCATTTAACATCTTTGTTATGTTCCACAAGATCTTCATACGTACTTCTCTGAAATATGTCTATTTCTTCTTTTTTGGTGTTTTTTTAATTCCTTATACCTTGTTTCCCAATTATCTATAAAACTTTTTTGAGTAATCAATAGCTTGCTTATTTTCAAGTTTTAATTTATATTTATCTATGTATCCTCTATGCTTTTTTGGCTGTGCTGAGATTTTCAGTTTGTTATTTGCGATAGTGCATGATAGAGCCTGACTTGTTCTAATACTGCATATTTGTTTTATCACATATATCTTTCTACGTATTTTTGTTGACCTGTTCCCTCTTCTATACTCTTCTAACAGTGACATTTCTTATCTTAATTGCTTTATAGTGTTCTCTATTCGATATTTCCATGATGGTATTCAATTTCTCTCCTTCCTTTCCCTCACTACCCTGTGTTCTTGTGGTAGAACTTTATCAGTTATTAATTTAGCTGCACAATAATATATCCTGTTTACTTCTGTTGTATCGCATGGATCTCTATGGACTGTCCTAATTACTGTGTTGATTTGTTTTATGAAACCCTGACTTTTTGGGTTGTATTGACCATCTGCAGTCTGTTTCTTTCTTTGACCTTAATATGTCTATCTGTAATTAAATCAAGCAACTCTTCTCTTAGCTGATTTTCTTCTAAACTGAGGGCCCATTTTATGTTTTCCATTTCCTGCGGGCATTCTACAGAAAGTTCTATAGCATCTTCCTGTGGCACATTTTCTTCAATTTCATCCTGTGCCATCCGTTGATCTGTCATATGGGAACTCACCGGCCTATCACTCCTCAACATTGACTGCGTCGCAGTTTCCACAGTTTCCTGTTCTTTCCTTTGCCGTCCTGCTTCAAGTGAACATTTATACTGGTTTCCTATGAAAGGCTCCATGTAGATGGAGTGCCGATATTGCAGTACCCTTTAAGAGAGGATGGGTGTGTTATACTCTTGAATATGTCCACCATTGGATGAGAGGCCTAGTAACTATTAGCCTATTGCTGGTTTTACAGCCATTCTGTATTGCAATATTGCCAGCTTAGTAATTTTTTTAAATGTAACAGGGGCAATTTATTCTTCAAGGGCAGCAGACATTGAATTTGTACATGAAACACTGATATGTAAAGTTGTTTGCCAGCAGCAGCCTCTTCATTAGTTATAGATCTCTTTAATGTGGAATTATTCTAATGACTTTTATTTCTGCAGAGATTATGTATCTTGACTGATGGTGGTGGTTTGTAATGACAAAAGTTTGAGTGGCCTTTTGTTGTTGAAATGTTATGTAATGGGTAGTTTTGTTATTAATGGTTAATATATTTTATTTCATTGCTTACTGGAAAAATGTTTAAACCTATAAATTGAAAACACTCTAATAAGTGGTATTGCATTTTATTTATTTATTTAACATTTGTTAGCTGGGAAAGTTTGACTGGGACAGAGCCCATTTTCAGCGAAAGCCCAAGGAGAAAAGCTCTACATGCATGTCTTTGGAATGTGGGAAGGTAGGGAGGACATGCAGACTTCACAAAGAAGGCGCCCCAGAATCAATCCAGAGAATGTCTTGCTGTGAGGAGACTATGCTGACTGCTGCATCACTAAAGAGCACGTTTCTCCTGACAGACCAGAGAAAAATATATTATAGACAAATATAATTTAATACAATCAGGATGGTGAATCAAAGAGTGCATGAATGTCTGCATGGTCCTAAAAATATGTGCAAAGGGCCTATGGTTTGAAAACAGTCCAAAGCTAAACTTAATCCACTGATGGCCAGATATATTTTCTTTGAATATGGGTTTCAATGCTGTTTCAATGAATATGAGTTTCAAGGGCAGGGAAGCTTACTGTTCATGCTAAGTCTGTTTTCATTGTGACTATGCTGTTTTGTTTAGCACATGGCTATCAGTGTTTGTGCTATAATATTTGAAATAAAAATGTAAAATATCTGTAATCATTGTACAAGTAAAGAAGAGAACAGTGTGACACTGACAAATGTGAACAGTGTTTATAGTAACTGCAGAGAAATAGCCAAGGAATGGGATAATGGAACGGTTGGGAGGTGCTTCTGTTGGGGGGTGATATATTACTCTGCCTAGAGCACCATTTGACTGTGATCTTTCTCTGCAGTAAGCCCCAGATATGCCATACATATTATATTTCTGGACTTGGTAGAAAATGCCTGGTGATCCCACAGGATGAGTTGGAGACTGCTGCTGGGTATATAAAAGTCTAGATTACCCTGGTAAGCTTTCTACAACTGTGAAGCTGTGAGACTTGATCGGAAAAGAGGTTTAGGAATAATGGGGATGTTAGCAATGATGCTTTTATAATAGATATTTCTCTGCTCTGTCAGGAGAAATATTTCGGTAAAATTTCTTCCATAATCCTTCTAACTACCAGTGCCCGCTCTGACATTTATGTGGATTTGTAATTATTCATGTACTTTACCTGCTTCCCTGGTAAAGCTGCACTGAGTGGCCTCAGCCTGCTCATCCTTACACTGGCTATGTCACATGGATTAAAAAAAAAATTCTAAGCTTGTTTCCTACCTTTCCTGTAACTAGTCTAGTCCAGATAAAGATTTGCTATAACCAGGACTATTTATAAGCTTCTGAGCCCCCAAAGCCTTTCTGTGTTGGAGGGAAGCCTTCTAAGTTATCAGTGGGAGTTGTAAGCACTAGGTAGCCTATCTACCACAAGAGTGGTTTCTGGCCCAGAAATTGTAGTTTATTGGCCGTTTGTGCAGTTTTTCCATCTCTTTCAACTTACTGGTTTAAAAGCACGCATTTGCACTTTTTTCCCATCTTTCCTGTAACTAGTCTAGTCCAGATACAGATTTTACTGTATGCAGGACTGTTTGTAAGCTTTTAGGCCCCCCAAGCCTTTCTGTGTTGGAGGGAAGCCTTTTAGCTTATCAGTGGGTGTGGTAATCACTAGATAGCCTATCTACCACAAGAGTGGTTTCTGGCCCAGAAATTGTAGTTTATTAGCCGTTTGGGCAGTTTTTCCATCTTTTTCAACTTTATGGTTTAAAAGCTCGCGTTTGCACTTGTTTCCTACCTTTCCTGTAACTAGTCTAGTCCAGATACAGATTTGCTGTATCCAGGACTGTTTGTAAGCTTCTGAGCCCCCCAAGCCTTTCTGTGTTGAAGGGAAGCATTCTATCTTATCAGTGGGAGTGGTAACCACTATGTAGCCTATCTAACACAAGATCCGGGTACTGATTCTTAGTTTTAGCACTTGAATTTGCTTATTGGTTTTCAGCACTTGTTCAGAACTAGTTGTTAGCACTAAATAAGCTACAAATTACTACAGCACTCAACCTTCCTCTTTACCTAGAGGAAAACAGTTTTTGTACTTACTTTTCTCACTTGTTTAGAGAAAAACATCTCTTATACTCACTTTCCTCACTTGTCTAGAGGAAAGTAGTTTTTTATTAAGGCATGTCCAAGGGTCAGCTCCCAGTGTTCTCTCCTGTCTATCTGATGAATCTGGGCATCTTGGGGCAATGTAGCAATTGCCTCATGTACACAGACAACCCCCCTCCTCCTACCACCGAAGACCACAACCTGTGAGAGATGCACTTATCTAGCCAAGCTGGAGGTAAAGCTCTCTCCAACCAAGACTGAACTTGACAGTCAAGAGGAGAAGGTAAACACTTGCAACATACCACACTCATCACATAGTCCCACTAAACCTACACCACCGAAATCCACACATAGAAACACAAAGACATTCACAAAGGCTCTCAATAATAATTTGCTCAAGCAACAGAGAACTCCAAAGCAGAAACGCACGCAGCTTCCACCCCCCCCAACACAACCCAAATGACACATAGCCCACAGACTTAGTGTGCTAATAAACCACAACCCATAAGGAAAAACAATGTACCCAACACACTAGTCATAGCTGACTCTATAGTCAGGCACAGTGATGTCCCACTCATCAGGCTAAACAAGAAGAAGGTTACTGTTAGCTGCCTGTCAGGTACCAGGATCTGCCACATAACCCATGCATTCATGTCACTCCATAACAAGTACAAATATGACTCTGTCATTGTCCATGTCGGTGTGAATGACCTGAGATTTACCTCCCTGGACTACATGAAAAGAGACATGGAAGAGCTCTCCGATCTTGTAGCCCAGGCAGGTATGACCCTAGCCCTGAGTAGCATTCTGCCATCACCCAGAATGATACCGCAGTACAAGGACAAAATGATTGACTTCAACAATTGGCTAAGCTTCTGGTGTCACTCTAAGGAGATCCAATACCTGTCTGCCTGGGACAACATGGTCGACAGACCATGATGTTTTGCCCGAGATTGCCTGCATGTGTTGCCCCTGGGATTCCGGATACTGGCTAAGGGTCTTGCCGCTCCTATAGTGCCTTTTTTAGGCAAAGTTCAAATGAAAAATTCACCACCATAACAGGAACAGGCAAGCAAAAACTGAGGGTAATGCTACTCAATGCTAGAAGTCTAAATCTCAAAATGCACTCACTAGAGGCACTTCTTAAAATGGAGAATACTGATACATGTGCAGTGACTGAGACCTGGCCCAAGGCTCTAGAGAGCACCCCTGCATTACTAGGCTATAACTCATACCACACTTTTTGGCCATCTAACCTGGACCAGAACACCAAAGGCAGAGGTGTGTCCATATTCATTAAAGATATCTACACCTCCAGGCTAGTTGCGCAGCATAATGCATCCAAGGTTATCCAAGTGCAACTAACTCCGGGCAAAACTGCAATCCAAATTGTAGCTTGCTACAGATTCCCCACCATGCCCCAGGATTCCCACTCCTCTTTTCTTGATATACTGGATAATATTAGAGTTCAACCAAACACCCTAATAATGGGCGATTTGAACTATCCCACCAATAACTGGGAAAACTATTCATGTACCAACTCCTTCACTCAACGCTTTCTGGAATTCATAAATTCCAATGCCCTGGATCAACTTATCCACATCCCCACCAGGGACAACAATATCCTAGACCTAGTTATTACCAGCATGAATGACCAGTGTTCCACACCTGAAGTCAACTCCGCATTGATCAGATCCGACCTTAAGCTAATCACCATAGATATCCGCATCCCGCCCCACCGACCATTAAGGAAACCATGGAAAAAAATGTCTCCAAAGCCAACTTCATGCTTCTTAAGACAGAAGTGGTGAACTTCATGACACCCATGCAGATGGACAATACAGTTACGACTGCTGAATCCTACACAAATGCAGTCTATAAGCTCTTATACGAGTGCATGGATCGTACTATCCCACACAGAACCAAGACACTATCCTCCAATAAAAAGGAAGCCAATCTGGTGGTCCCCTGCCATAAACAAACTCTACAACAGAAGGAAGAAACTGTTGCAAAAGAGAGCAAAATTCCATGAGTGGAGGAACTCCCCTGGTCAGCCTCAGTAAGAAGCTGTGATCCCTTATAAGATCCTCCAAAACTAGCTACGAAAACAAAATTGCCACTGATTCTAAGGGCAACCACAAAGCATTCTATAGCTATGTCAAGAATCTCAATGGCAACACCCAGATTTGGTCTGAGTTATAGCACAACGGCATGAAAAGTACAGAACCAACTGATTATTGTCAACATCCTGGTAGATAGGTTCAGTGCTAACTTTACCCCCCTCTCACCCTCTAAAGGGCCCATATCTATACAGGAAGAATGCAGAGTCCCTGTAATTACATCTATGCAGGTAAAATCTGCACTCTCTAAAACAAAAAACCCAGCATCCATGGGACCAGACAACATCCCAGGCTATGTTTTACATGAACTTCAGAACGAACTGGCTCCCCACCAAAGCACCATGTTCAATCATAATATCACATCAGGCTTTGTTGCCACTGAATAGAGCACAGCAACAGTTATCCCACTCCACAAAGAGGGAACCACCACTGATCCTTGGAATTATCACCCTATTAGCCTGACGAGCCTGGTCTGCAAGGCCATGGAATGTATCATCATGGAACTCATAAACAAAGACATCAGTAACTTCCAAACTCTGGACCCCACCCAGTTTGGGTTTGTGAAAGGCATATCATGCCTTCTGAACCTGATCGACTTCTTTGAGGCAGCCACCAAAGCTGTAGATGAGGGTAAGGTGGTTCACACAGCCTATCTTGACCTCGCCAAGGCTTTCAACACCATCCCCCATTCTGGAATTATAGCTAAACTCACTAAACTAGGTATAAATCCCTACATCACAAGATGGGTTGCCAAATGGCTCACTGACAGAACCTACACTGTAAAAGTTGAAGACTCCAAATCTGACTTCAAACCAGTGACAAGTGGAGTACCACAGGGTTCAGTCCTGGGACCTCTCCTGCTTGCTATCTACTTCTCTGAAGTACAGGCTAACACAGAAGGCCTCTGGCTAATGAAGTTCACAGATGACTGCAAACTAGGAGCCATAGTCGTGTCCCTAAATGATGCGGACATCCTACAGAAGGGTTTCACTGAGACAGATGCCTGGTGTCAGAGGCATGGCCTCAAGCTCAATGCCAAAAAGTGCATTGTCATCTCCTTTGATAAAAACTCTATACCCATGAACTACCACATAAATGGCAATCTACTTAATGCCAAATGTGTGATAAGAGACCGTGGGACCCAGGTGGGCAGTAGTCTCTTCTTTGATAATCACATTGCCACAGTAGTCAGGAAATCCTTCTATGTGGCACACATCATCACAAAAGGGTTTTCATCCAGGAAAAAAGAGGTCATTGTTCCCCTCTACTTGGCACTTATTAGACCCATTATAGAGTACAACACCCCTTTTGGAATGTACCTCACAAGACATCTGCAGCAGCTGGAAAGGCCACAGACGTACCTCACAAAGAGAATTACTGGCCTCAAACAGATGCCCTACACTGACCGTCTCAAAAAACTCCAGCTTTACTCTGTAGTATATCACCTACTCTGAGGAGATCTTATCCTAACATATAAAGCTATGTTAAACCCAGAGCTTTTGGACATGCTACACCTAAAGAAATCCCAATCCCTCTGAGCTACATGCTCTAGTGACCTAAACCTTGTCACCACAATAAACAGGACATGCTGGAGGGATAGATTCCTGTCCCAGATACTTCCTATACCCTGGAGCAAGCTACCCATCTATGTCAAGCAAAGTTCCTCATTAGCACTCTTCAAGAAAAATCTTGATGAGTGGATGGGAAATAGGAAATACACCCTGGGGATCACTTCTGTGTCTCTGCTCGACAGGAGAAAAGGAAATTAACTTTCTTGGGTGGCATAAGCCAGGGAACCTTGTTGGCTAGGCTTACTTAGGCCCTTGGGCTGATTGCCTAGTACCTACCTATGAACCTATTACTTACTGGATTAGAAGGAAGTATTTTAGCTACAGAATACCATATCTTATTTTCTATAGCATAAGTGCTAATCAGTGAAATATCCCAGCAAATAAAGCAAATCATACTTTCTCCATGAGGATGCAATATTGGGGCACTCAGTAGAAAAACATACTTGTGCAACGGAATCTTACTTATGTGCGTGTTGAGGAATACTGACAACCTGAGTTGTCGTGCTTGACTAGCTGTGATATAAGTGTGGGGATCCAAATGACTGGCTGAAAGGGGTGCTATGCTAATATCTGACGTGATTGGCCAGTCTAGAGTGCAATCATGCAAGTGCTATTCTTGTCATCTGCAGGAGACAGACTGGCATATCTTGGAGCATCCTGAAGCACCGACAGGAAGTGATGTCAGACTTTGCGTATCTGTATATATATATATATATATATATATATATATATATATATATTGGAAGCATGGTTGTGGGAATTGCTGGGGATGAAGAATCCCTGCTGAAATGTTTTAAAAGTGTCTCAGTGAGCTTTAAATGTCAATGAATGTCAATGATTCTACTAGAATTCAGTTTAGTGATCTCAGTTCTGTGTTGATCACTCATTTGTGAAAGTTGAGATATGGAATGCATATGAAAGGCAAAGAAATACACTTTTCTATGAAGTAAATGACGAAGTATTAGTATGGGTGCTTATAAGGGATTAATTACTAGTTACAAACTGAAACCTGAGATGATTCTAACTCCTTAATCACATCTGGTGAATTTATACACTTGTCACAGGACATATCTTCTCATTGTAGACAATGTACAATTATAGATTGTGTAAGACTGCTGTGCATTTATACTGAACAGTTTCTCCTTCCCTACCACTACACGACCATGACATTATAAAATAAGTAATGGGTGGAGGGAGCGCAAGATGCTGAAAGCTTGCCTCACTAGAAAACTGCTTTTCTGATGACTGATGGTGACTGTTAGTAAGTTGTGTTGTCAAATAGTTATGATTGAGGAGATGATTTGATTGTGTCTTGCTCATTAGTGACAAAGAGCCTGGCAGTTGTTCTGCATGGATTAGAACTGAATTTAATGGAGTATTATAATCCTTACCTAATATAATGGTAGGAATAAAGAACGAACCTTAAGTCAAACTGCCTTATAAAAAAATGGAGCACTACTGATCAAAATGAAATCTGTGTGTGATTTTGTCTGCAGAACTATAAAAAGGTACAACCAGCGCACAGTTACGCCGAGAGAACTAGTGATGGAGAGTTGTATAGTCAGGAATGTGATATCAGTGTAATATACTACGCATGGTAATAGAATAAAGCACATGCTTCAGGTCTACTGTGAAGTTGAACGAAGTGACACTGTATGTAGTCAAAGGCAAAATGGGATACCCTGCAGTGCGTCATTGGCATTGTAATTTCATATTCAACTTATGCACAAAGTAAGAACATTTTAAATAACTTTAAAAATAGAACATTAACTGAAACAGGCTTCCATTCTAATTCTAATAAAACTGTTAATTTTGATAACTATGTGGTTAGCTACAATGAAGCCTAATTAAAGTCACATAGAACAAGCCATATTATAAGAATATAATGCAGTTTAAATCAATACAAAAGTTATTTTTAGTGTGACTGTATCCCAAAACATTCAAGATACAACTCTACATACTTTTCAAATATGTAAACATGTATTAACTTATACATAACAAAAAAGCCGTGGGAGGGATGCAGACGTTAAAATACCTGGTTATCGGTGCAAGTTCATTATTTTTACGACAATCTTAGTAACTCACATTTAGTTGGTGTTTAACTACTCACAGTTCATTTAACTTGAAACTCCATGAGATACAAGTCCAAATGCTCCAGCCAACCCAGGTTTCAGTTTCAATCCATGCAGCAGGTCTCCCCAGAATCCACTGATTCCATCTGAAACAAAACTACCCACAGTCTACACTGCAGACATCAATGCCTCTTCATAAAAGGTGAGTGTCTCTATCACCTCCTCTTCCTCTCAACAGTTCCCATCCTGTGCATCTCTTCAGGATTTTCCCTTCTTCTGCAAGAGAGGTCAGTGTCTCTGCTTTCCTGTCACTGGACCTCCAATTTATAACAACGGGGAGTGACCTACTCTAGTTGGGGTTACTTTGAATTCTACCTCAACAAGTCCCTTATACTAGAGCTCCACAAACCCATCCAGCAATTACTCTGTTTCATGATGTATGAATGTTTTTATGTATATTTGTGTGTGTGCGCACGTGTGTGTGTGTGTGTGCGTGCGTGCGTGTGTATGTATACATATATATATATATATATATATATATATATATATATATATATATATACAGTGGATATAAAAAGTTTACACACCCCTGTTAAAATGCCAGGTTTTTGTGAAATAAAAAATGAGACGACAACAAATCATTTCAAAACTTTTCCCACCTTTACTATGACCTGTACAATTCAATTGAAAAACAAACACATCTGTTAGGAGGAAAAATATAAAAATAAAAAGCCTACAATAAGCTGGTTGCATAAGTGTGCACACCCTTAAACTAATACTTTGTTGAAGTACCTTTTAATTTAATTACAGCATTCAGTCTTCTTGGGTACACACCTGCCATCAATTAAAGAGACACTGATTAACCCCAAATAAAGTTCAGCTGTCCTAGTAGGATTTTCCTGACATTTACTCAGTTGCCTGCTACAGCAAAAGCCATGGTTTGCAGAGAGCTTACAAAGCAACAAAGGGATCTCATTGTTGAAAGGTATCAGTCAAGAGAAGGGTACAAAAACATTCCACAGCACTGGATACACCACGGAACACAGTGACGACAGTCATGAAAAAGTGGAGAAAATATGGGACATCAGTGACGTTGCAAAGAACTGGATGTCCCTCCAAAATTGACATATACATGTCAAGCAGAGCACCTCTTTGGCCCTCTTCAAAAGGAATCTTGATGATTGGATGGGAGAAAGGAAATTCACCCTGGGGATCACGTCAGTTACCCTGCTAGACAGGGGTCCAGGGAAGTAAACAGTGTGGGAAGAAATAGCCAGGGAATTGTTATGGCTATGCTTGTATAGGCCCTAGGTCCGAAAGCCTAGTACCAACCTGTGAACCTATGATGAAAAGACAAGATGAAAACTGGTCACGGAGGCTGTCAAGAGACCCACAGCAACACTGAAGGAGATGCAGGAATTTCTGGCAAGTACTGGCTGTGTACTACATGTGACAACAATCTCCCGTATTCCCCATATGTCTGGGCTATGGGAGAGGGTTGCAAGGCGGAGATCTTTTCTTACACACAAAAACATCCAGGCCCAGATAAAATTTGCAAAACAATACATCAAATCTCCCAAAAGCATGTGGGAAAATGTGTTATGGTCTGATGAGACCAAGGTTGAACTTTTTGGCCACAATTCCAAAAGGTATGCTTGGTGCAAAAACAACACTTTGCATCACCAAAAGAACACCATCCCCATGGTGAAGCATGATGATGGCAGTATCTTGCTTTGGGGTTGCTTTTCTTCAGCTAGAACTGGGGCTTTAGTCAAGGTGGAGGGAATTATGAACAGTTCCAAATACCAGTCACATTTGGCCCAAAACCTTCAGGCGTCTGCTAGAAAGCTGAAGATGAAGAGGAATTTACCCTTTCAACATGACAATAACCCCCAGGCATACATCCAAATCAACAAAAGAATGGCTTCACCAGAAGAAAATTAAAGTTTTGGAATGGCCCAGCCAGAGCCAGACCTAAATCCAACAGAAAATCTGTGGGGTGACCTGAAGAGGACTGTGCACAAGAGATGCCCTCACAATCTGACAGATTCGGAGTACTTTTGCAAGGAAGAGTGGGCAAATATTGCCAAGTCAAGATGTGCCATGCTGATAGACTCGTACCCAAGAAGACTGAATGCTGTAATTGAATCAAAAGGTGCTTCAATAAAGTATTAGTTTAAGGGTGTGCACACTTATGCAACCAGCTAATTGTACGCTTTTTATTTTTTATATTTTTTCCCCCAAACAGATTTGTTTATTTTTCAATTGAATTGTACAGGTTATAGGTCACATTAAAGGTGGGAAAAGTTTTCAAATGATTTATTGTGGTCTCATTTTTTATATCACAAAAACCTGGCATTTTAACAGGGGTGTGTAAACTTTTATATCCACTGTATATATATATATATATATATATATATATATATATATATATATATATATATATATATATATGAATTTATGCACACACACAAATTTATCCCGGCTGAATACCTGTCACTTGAATCTCATGTTGATGTTCTGCTTAGCCTATCAACAGAGTTATAACTAGGGTGGGGCAAACA
The DNA here is from genome assembly GCF_019279795.1 of Protopterus annectens. Lineage (NCBI taxonomy): Eukaryota > Metazoa > Chordata > Ceratodontiformes > Protopteridae > Protopterus > Protopterus annectens. The sequence goes on along the minus strand of NC_056747.1, from coordinate 553,550,819 downwards.
GTGCAGCAGCCCCTGGTGCACGGTATTAGGGGTTATGATCAGCAGATTCTGATTTGAGTGGCACCACACAAAAAGAAATGCATTTTGAAACTGTGTTTGCGATCATGGTTGAAGTACTGAAGGTATTTACACTGCAGCAAGCTAGGTTTTACAGTTTCAGAGCACATCTTTTTTTCTTCTGTGGCCCTCAGCTATGACAGGACCTTCTTCTTTTTGGAGAACTGCACAGATGCCTTGATAACATAGCTACAGTTCTGCCCATCAATGTGGTGTTTGTTGATCAAGTTACGTAACAGTGCATGTAAGGTATTATCTTGCCAGCAGATTTATTATGTGGTCATGGTATTAATATATTAAGATGTTTTTAGGGTGTGGGATGTAGTAGATTTGTGCTACTATACTATGACAAGCAGCACAGTGGTAAGTGAGACAGCAAGATCCCTTATCAGGAAAGGTAGGGTCTCAGAGTTAGTAAATATAGAAATGTAAGTGTGTGGTAGTACAAGGGATGGCACAACGCAACAATATGTATTCAGTTTAATTATATCCATGTGACGTGGTAGGATTTGACTTTTTTGATGCATCAGAGCTGACATATAGTCATGATTTTGTGTGTGTGTGTGTGTGTGTGTGTGTGTGTGTGTGTGTGTGTGTGTGTGTGCATGTGCGTCTATGTGTGTGTGTCTGTGTGTGTGCATGTGTGCGTGTGTGCATGTGCGTGTGAGCGTGCATGCGTGCGTGTGAGTGTGTGTGCGTGCATATGTGTGTATGTGTGTCTATGTGTGTGTGTCTGTGTGTGTGCGTGTGTGCATGTGCGTGTGTGCGTGCATGCGTGCAAGCGAGTGTGTGTGTGTGTGTTTGTGTATATATGTGTGTGTGTGTATATATATATATGTGTGCGAGTGTGTGTGTGTGTGTGTGTGTGTATATATGTGTGTGTGTGTGTGTGTGTGTTTGCAGATCACCATTTATTATAATCACTTCTGAGGGGTGGGGAGGAGAGGAAGATTTCATCACCATAAGGAAATGGAGATTTCCCCCACCTAAGTAACCTCTCCTGAGAAACTGGCATTCTACCAGATATATTATTAAATTTGTGAAAATTGTATCCTCATATCTAACCTTAGTGATTTGTTGGTCATTTATATATTTGTCATAAAGTTCTACGACACAAAGGCCATGTGTGTTTTGTAAGTATGGTTGACCAAACTTTCTTCAAAAGACTGTAGTTTACTTCCAGTGAAAGCATGGAGATGAGTTTTGGAAAGTGTGAAACATGACATAATACCCAAAACACATACCTTGTTGTCTTCTTCCACTTTTTAATTTAACACTTTTTAAATGCTTTATGTCCCCATTTCTAACGGACACATGCTTGATTGCACAGGAATGTTCACAGTATTTCAAAGCAGCCAGTGACAGAAAAGATGTATTACCATGTGGCACACATGCTGAAGGCTGTAAACGTTACTGTTAAATTAGGCATGAGTACCATTTGAGCACTGCCATTTCCACTGCATGCCTTGGGAAGAAAGGAGTAATGCAAGATATAAATAATTATGTTTTCAGTCCATATTACCCTTCAGATTCGGTTTTGCCAGTGTGATGTTCATCATGGCTCAGTCTTTCTTTAGGTTCTTTCCATGACAAGGATCCAGGCCTATACATTTTTTTCAGTATATATACAACTGTCCATGGCTTGAGCAATCAGTGATTTACATCAGACATAGAAATGAGACACACTTGTAATATAGATGATTTTATTTGTTTTTTATGCCTGACATTTGCTACTGACTTCCATTCTATATCCACAATGCGTTCTATTAACAGGAAATCTGAGACTCAGTGTTACGTTTGGTTAGGAAATCAGACAGCTTTTTCAGCAATCAACTATGCAAACTATAGTTTTCATGCAAATATGCTGAAGACACATTCATTGGATGATGTCACTGCAAAATGACTACACCAAAAAGCACACAGGTTACAACCCCGTACAATACAGATGACACTTCTTTCACTTAGTGCTTACCTCCATTAACACGCATAGACTTCATCAGAACAAATATAACCCTCCCCATTCTTAATTAAATAGTAATTGCAAATCAGGTAAGGTGGTGCAGTGGTAGCGTTGTTGCCTCACGGCAAGAGGCTCTCCCGTTCGATTCTCGGCTGGAGTGTGGGGAGTGCCTTCTGTGTGGAGTCTGCATGTCCTCCCCGCGGTTGGGTGGGAGTTCGAAAGACATGCGTAAATAGGCATGCCTTCGTTGAAGGTTGATTGTTGAGCTGGCACCTCGGCGTTCATGAAAATCTACTGCCAATCATTAGCGGACCGGAGTTCTGCTGTGGCGACCCCTAATCAGGAAAAGCCGAAAGACAAACAATAATATCATAAAATGAACCAAATAAAAAATTATGTATTTAAATATAAATACATACATATAATGTGCATATACAGTGAAAATGACTGACATAAAAAAAATAATCTATGGTGACATGGTGGTATAACCTAGAAGCCCTAAGTTTTAAACAGTTTTCAATAGAAACTGTCTCATTAATTCCCGGAGCAGTTGCTACTTTATAATATCACTAATTCTACTGTCACTGCAAAAGGAAGGACATCACCATGCATCTATGTTGCAACCGTTTAAAAAATAATTATAATAAAGTCAGGGGTACAAGGGGGTGAAGCCGGGGGGGTGGAAAGTACAGTTGTGTACACTGACCATAAATGTAGCTGTTCAAGTGTGTTCACTGCTGCAGTCCTAACCATTGGGTTATCCATGCTGTGGTAGCCCTTAGTTGGTCCGTATACCAGAGTCAAGGTTTTGTGCGTCGGCTGCTGTCGCTTGCTGGGTGAGGTCAGGATGTCCAAGCTATAAAGGAGAGGAGGCAACAACATTACCTCAGTTTTTCTTGCCTTAACCAACCAGTGAAGTTCAGTTTTAATAATTATTAGTAGTCCTGGGGTCACAGACCCCCCCATAGAAATATGTCTCTCTCACTAAGGACAGCAGATATCAGGGGAAGGAGGAAGGGAAAGCATGACTGCAGCAGTAAACATACTTGAACATCTACATTTATGGTAAATGCACACAACTGTACTATGTTCTTCATGTTTCACTTCTGCAGTCCTAACCATTGGGAAGATTCCCAAAGCTGAGGAGAAGGGTGGAAGGTTAATAGAAACTTAAGATTGGGTGAGCATGCCCTGCAGAATTGCAGAGGCAAACCCAGCCCTAGCTTTTGAGAATAGATTCAGATGGTAATGTTTGGTGAAGGTGTGGACTGAAGTCCATGTGGCAGCTTCCAGGATGTCACTGGTGGGTACCCCTCTAAGGAATGTTGTGGGAGTAGAGGTTGCCCTAGTGGAATGGGTTCTGATGGTCCTAGGAAGTGGTTTTCCATGCAAGGAGTAGCAAAACTGGATGCAGTGTGCTATCCATTTGGAAATGGTCTGTTTGGATATTGGTTTCCCCTGTGCCCCTGTTTTAAAGCTGACCAAGAGCTGGTAAGTTTTCCTGAATGTCTTTGTATGATCCAGATAAAATCTGAGTTACCTGTGCACATCCAAAGAATGCAGTATCCTTTTCCCCTTGTTCTGAGGGTTAGGGAAGAAGGTGGGCAGGTGGATGGCCTAGTTGAGGGTAACATCCGAAACCACCTTTGGCATGAAGGAGGGACTGGTTCTCAGGGAGACCCTGTCTGCATGGAAGATGATAAATGGCACAATGGCCATTAAGGCTTGAAGCTCTGACACTCTCCTGGCTGAAGTAATAGCTAGGAGAAAGGTAGTCTTCAAAGAGAGATACTTTAGTTGTGAGGATGCTGCGGGCTCGAAGGGAGGCAAAGTAAGTTTTTCTAAAACATAGTTCAGGTCCCAGGCTGGGGTGGGCTATCTTCTGGAAGGTCTGATATTAGAGGCTCTTTTAAAGGAATTGTTTGATAAGAGGGTGGGAGAACAATGACTGCTCTGTATCAAAGTGTGTCGAGATGGCAGAAGCATGGATCTTTATGGAAGAGAAGGAGAGGCCCTTATTAAGAAGCTCAGCAAGATAATCTAGAATAAGAGGAATGGAAGGCAGAAGTATGTCTGCTCCCTTGCTCTGGCTCCAGGAGCAGAATCTTTTCCATTTTCCAGCGTAAGATTTTCTGGTGCTGTGCCTTCTGGCTTCTGTGATGATGTCATGGAATTGATTGCTTAGCATAGAGTCCTTGTTGGTTTTGGTAGAATAAGCCATGCTGAGAGCTTGAGTGTCTGAAGGTCTGGGTGCAGCATTGCCCCCCCCCCAGGATAGCAGGGGAGATATCAGAGGTAGCTGCCAGGGGGCCTGTTGAGATAGGCTGCGCAGCAGTGGGTACCAATGCTGTCTGGGCCAATCTGGGGCAATGAGTATTGCTCTTGGTTTTTCCTCCCTTATCTTGATTAATACTTTTGGAATGAGAGGTGGAGGTGGGAATGCATACACAAAGAGGGTATTCCAAGGGAATGTCAGGTCATCGACCTTCCAGCCCAGGTGATGGTACTCCCTGGTGCAGAATTTCTGTACTTGGTGATTTAAATGAGAGGCAAAGAGGTCCACCTGGGGGGTCCCCCACATGTGGATAATTTGCAGAAAAATGTCTCTGTGGATTTGCCATTCATGTGGGTCCAGCACGTTTCTGCTTAGGTGGTCTGCCATGGTGTCGTTGATGCCCGGTAGGTATCGTGCTATAAGATGTAGTCCCATGGATGAGGCTGCTAGCCATCGGTTCATGGCTAGTCTGCACAGGGGTTAAGATTGAGTCCCTCCATGTTTGTTGATGTACCACATGACTGTGGTGTTGTCTGTTTTTATGAGAAGAACCCCTGGTTTGAGGCAGGGTTTGCAGGATGCCAGAGAGTTTTGTACTGCTAACATTTCCTTTTGGTTGATGTGCAAGGGTAGTATTTGTGCGTCCCAGAGACCTTGGGCACATCTGCCTTCTAGGTGGGCACACCAGGCTATGTCTAAAGCATATGTAGTTATGGTCTGGTCTGATGTATGGAGGGTGAATGGAAGTTCCTTGTTCAGAGCACAGGCCTGGGCTTACCAGAGGAGCTCGGATCTTATGCAAGGGATCACAGGCAGGGAAGTGTCCAGAGGTTGTGAGTGTTGACACCATATATTCTTTAGGTACCACTGAATTTTCCTCATGTGTAGTTTGGCCAGAGGTTCCAGGAGGATGCATGAGGCCATGTACCCTAGAGCTTGTAGGAACTTCCTGGCAGAATGCTGGGTTTGGGAAGCCAGAATAGTGAAGTATTTTGGTAGGATACTTTGTTTTTCTGGTGCCAGAAAGGCCATTTGCTGTTCTGTGTCCAGTAAGGCTCCCAGAAATATGATTTTTCTGGTAGGTATCTGTTTTGATTTCCTTTCAGTGATAGTGAACCCCAGAGAGGTGAGTAGGGTTTTTACAAATGAGAGGTGCTGCAGGAGCAGTTCCTTGCAGTCTGCCTGGATGAGACAGTCATCCAGGCAAGGGTAAATCTGTACATTGTTTTGCCTGCAAAAGCCAATGGCAGGAGTTAGACATTTGACGAATACCCTGAGAGCAGTAGATAAGCCAAAGGACAAAGCAGAGAATTGAAAGTGTAGTGAGCCTGCTCTGAAGCGCAGGAAATTTCTGCATAATTTCCTTATTGGGATGTGTAAGTGAGCATCCTTTACGTCTAAGGTGACCATCCAAGCTTTGTTTGGCAGCAATGGTAGAGTCTGTTGTAAGGTAAGCATTTTGAATTTTGGGATTACCAGGAAGGTATTGAGAAAGGATAGGTCCTAGATGGGACGCCAAGTCCCCTCTTTCCTGGAAACAAGGAATAGTCTGGAATAGAATCCTTTTGCAACTTGTTCTGGAAGTACAGGTTCTACTGCCCCTAAGGATATTAGGTTTTGCACTTGTTTTAGTGCTTCTGCCCACTGGTTTGTAGGTAGATCTGGATACAGTCTTGGAGGTGGTAGTTCTTGGAAATTGAATTTGTACCCCTGAGCAATGATTTTTAAGACCCATTGATCTTTTGTTATAGAGTTCCAATTTTCTCTGCATAGAGATAGCCTTCCTCCTAGCTTTTGGTGTGGTGGAGGCAGGCAGAGATGGGAAAGGTAGTCATTGAGAGTTTTTTTCCAGACACAGTTGCTTTTGAACTCCCTACTCTAGTGTTTGAGGGGGGCCATTGTTTTGTTCTTTGCTGGCCCTGAGATTGAGTTCTGGTGGGTCTGTCCCTATGGGATTTGCCTTGTGCCTGCTTGTTTGGTACAGGAAAGGACCGGTGTTTAGAGGGAAAGTTTCTGCTGAACCTAGAAGGTTGTGCTTGAAGAAAATCTTTAACAGTCTGCATCAATTTTGCTTTGTCTTCCATCTTTTTAAGTACCTCTTCAGTTTTTTGTCCGAACAAGCGGCCTTTGTCAAGAGGTGCATCCATGATTTTAGCTTTGACATGATCAGGGAGAGGTTGTTCCTTCAGCCATGCATGTGTTCTGATAACAGATCCTGTCAATGCTGCCCTGCTACAAGCTTCTAGGGCATCAAATCCACAGTGCAAGGAGTGCTTTGCCACCTGAGATGAAGAGTGCAGTAATTCTGCTATTTATTGTTGGCAAAATCTGGAAAAGCAGAAATTTTCTGTTAAAAAAGTTCCAAAGTGTGCTGTTGATATTTTAACATATGGAACTGACAGTTGACAGCTCTTACAGTCAAAGTTGCTGAGGAATATACTTTTTTACCCCATCGGTCCAGGGCCCTGGATTTTTTGTCTGAGGGAGTAGGATTCTTTGAAGAGGTAGCCTTAACTCCCTTAAGTCTCTGAGTAATCACCTCTGGATCTGCTATAGGATTTCTGTAGAGGAATTTATGTGAGTCAGGTACCCTGTAGTACCTGTCAGGTTTTCTAGGGGCAGGTGGAAGGGTGTCAGGAGTAAGGCTGGATTCTTGATAAACATCATATACCACCTCCAAGATGGGTGGGATGGCCAGAGGCCTGTGCTGGGGTAGGTACAGAAACTCTCTTAGTCTTTTCTTGGATTGAGGAAAATCCATTGATTCCCATTGGAAGTGTTCCCTGAGGGTGTGGAGAATTTCCCCAAAGGAAAATTCCTCTGGAGGTGATGCAGGAGGAATAGATTCTTCTGCATCTGAGTCTTTATAGGCAGTAAGAGGATTTTCCTCTTCAAAAACAGAGGAGTCAGATCCCTCTGTGTCTAAATCCAACTGGATGTCTGGAGAAGGAACCCTTCTCCTTTTGGCTGGTGTGGCCTGATTACCTAGGATGAAAGTGATGAGGTCCTCCGCCATTTTAAGCATTCTAGTCTGAGGAGGGGGAAGAGTAGTGGAATGGAGACTTTTTGCAGTTTTCTTTGGAGTAGTTCTAAGTCTGGCCTGAAGAGTATCCTTCAGTGTTATCAGTGTGTTAGTCGGAAGAGAGGGCGAAGGCCTTAAAGTGAATTCTGAAGTGCAAGCGGTATCCTCAGAAGCCGGTGCCTGTGTAGCGGCTCCGGCCCCAACTGAGGCAGAGACAGCAGAAGGCTCGTTAGACAATGCAGTTTTCTGTGGCATACAGGACTCCAAAAGGGTCTCAGTAGAGGCCTGCAAAGTAATCGAGTCAGGCATCAGGGCAGCGAAAGCACCTCACTGAATTCCTAAGAACTGACGACCCTTTTAGCGGTGACATCATCAGAAGGTTTGGCCTTATGTGGTCTGTCTCTATCCTTATCTTTACGTTTTTTCAGAAGATCTACGGTTTGCTGACAGACACCATATCAGTAATTGGAGATGGAAGACGAAAATATCTGGCTACAAACAGTGCCCTACAACAATTAGTTCTAGCATTAAAGAGGGCACAAAACCAATAGTGGGGTACGTCGTTATCTGGGCCTAAGCAAGTAACACAGAAAGAATGGAAGTCTCGGTGTGGTATTTGTTTTCTACAGGTGAGATAGTTTTTGACTTTTTCGGACATTGGTTAGTGCAAGAAAAAGGAACGATCCCCGATGGGGTACTTAGCTTTAGACGTTTTTAGCTGAAGTTGGCAATCTGGAAACAGCTGACCGGCACTGTTGCAAATTGCTTCTGCTACAGGTTCCACGGCAAGAAAGACAGAGGTAATGGCATAGCCTGCTCTCCTTTATAGCTCAGATGATCTGACGTCACCCAGCAAGCGATAACAGCTGATGCACAAAACCTTGACTCTGGTATTCTTAACGACTGAGGGCTACCACAGCATGGATAACCCAATAACATCTTTCCCCTGTGGAAAAATGAAATTCATTTCAGGCGTATCAGATGACGTTTGATTGAAACTGTCTTTAATGAGTTGGATATCAATCAATTGTTAAGATTCCTACTGATTATCAAATACAGAAAGAGACAGAGTCACAAATCAGACTGAGTAACTGGAATATAAACTAAGTGCATTCTTCTTAGACTGCATTTATTTATTTGTTTACATATTTACTAACATAAAAAGAATCTTTGCTACAGCTTTCGAGTATATAAAAAAAAGGTACTTGCATATTATCGCAACGAGATTCCAAACCACTTGATTATACGTAGGTAGTGACAGCTCTTGAGAGTTCTGCAGTTTCAAAAAAAAGTTTCTCATTAATTTGGACTGAAGTATAAACAACTGACTGTTCTGGGTGATGTAAAGAATAAAAAATGTGACTTTGTGTATTATCACCACCTGGAGCCCTTGTAATTCCTGCTTTGTGTTGACGTGAACTATGTGGTCATAAGTTTTCAGAGCCATCTCCCTTTAAATATTGTGAAAAGAAACAGACATTGCCAGGCTGAACCTGCAGTGCAAGTTGTTTTGACTCAACTGCTCTGCTCTCCCTGGGTAAACAAATAAAACCAAACTAACACAACCAAATACCTCCGAACAGCAAGCAAGGCACTCTAACAGGAGTGACTGTAATGGTAGCGGTATTACCCATGACCATATAACATGCGGGCAGCATTCAACCTGCCGTCGACACCTCCTAACAACTGCAGGTATTAGTTAGCATACCTCTCAATTTATTAGCAGAAGAAATCAGGCCAAATTGTAAAATAATAGCGGCTCAAATGCCCCCAAAATAGGGACCAATGTATTTTAAACATTGCTCTTAGAAACTGGACAACCGTCAACAGCTCTAGCTCCTTATGTATTATCGACTGGCTTGCAAGCAGTGAACTGTTTGCTCTTTCATTTCCCCATAGGGTTAAAAATGTTAAGTAAAAGTCCCTGTAATGAAAGACACTTTAGTGACACACACTTTCCAAGCAACTTTGACAGCATATTTCAAGAGGAGAAGGTCTTGGAAATCAGCCGCTTCTCCTGCTCCCAATCTGGTTGCAATAATACGCAAGTACTAAAAAAAATTAAAACCAAATCAATACTACAGGCCTGCAGTTATGCTTTCTAGGTTAAATGAAGAAAATAAGTACAACCAATGGAGAAGAGATAGATTAGGTTCATAGGTTAGTACTAGGCTAACTGCCCTTGTGGGCCATTTTAAGCCTAGCCAATTATCCCTTGTGATGCTCAAACCCTGCACCTTGTGCTTGTAAGACAAACAACTTAACCATTAGTCCACCCTCCCAACCCTGAATGCAGATAGTCAAGTGAACTGTGTCAACAGTAGGGCAGAGGAGAGAAAATCTTATGACTGTGGAGGAGAAGTAATCAGCTACTGTGCCGTTGTAAATGGAAATCTATACCAAGACTTGTTTTTGTTAGGAATGAAATAGGCTTAGGGTCCAGGAATGAAATAGGCTTAGGGTCCAGAACAATACTGAACAAGCCACAAATGAAGCAGATGCTTTAGGTACATTAGTTACACGGAGCAGCCAATGCCTACTAGATTACAGTATTTTAGTAAAACAGGCAATGTGCCAATGTGAATAACATCTGTATCATTACTGCAGCCTCTGCCATCAGATTTTATTGCTGGGTTGTGTGTTACTTATCATGGTATCATGTGCTACAGTGTAATCGATATTTCTGTGCTCTAGCTATATGACGTGATTTCTTCACCTTGTCCCTGTGCCCTTGGTCTTGTAATAAGCAGAACCCTAGATAGCATGGAATGTCTCAGTGGTAGGGTAATGTAACAGAAAGTCACTGCCCTCCCAGCATCAGAACTCAAGACTCAAGCTATGAAGATACCATTCGATAGCTGAATTTTGTACATGTGGAAGGGCAGGAAATACTATACAAATTTCTTATTCAAATTTCTTATTCTACTACTGTCTCATATGGGTGCCTAATAGCTGTGACAAGTGCATAGTGACTATCCCTGTCATCTGCTTATCTGATATTTTTAAACGCTGTCCTTAGCAGATCTAATCTCTGGTATCTTCAAGCCAAACCTAACTTTACTCACTGCATTGGGAGATAAAATCTGCAGGCCGAATGCTTACTTATTTCCTTACTAAACCACAAAGTCGAGCTCATCTTCAAACCTCTGCCATTAAATTTTAAGAAGTACAATGTGCAAGTTAAGTCTTCAGTGTGTCACAAAGCTGTGTTTAGTCTCAAGTTTGTGATAACAGAAGTGGAGAAGTAAAATCCATGTAAAGCAACATCTTTGCCTCTGGCAAAAGAAGGGAGATTTGGATTAAACTACTTCTCAGGCATGGCAGAGTTAAGGAATATAATTTATGAAATCATAGGCAGTTGGTAAAAAAATACTAAAATGACTCAATTCACAGTACACAGAGACCACAAAAAGTCCTTAAGGAACAAACAAATAACTAGAAACATGGTTAAGTTTTAAAAAGTTGCTTATAAATATTACAGATAAAAGAAACATGCAAAACACAACACATCCTCACTGACTTAAGAAAATAATGAATGTAGGAAAGGCAAATAATTCTAGTTATGAAGCTTTCATGAATGGTATTAAGTATAAAATTTCTTGGTTAACTGAGTGCAACCGATCTCACAAGTCATGAAAAAATATGGTCATGTTTATAATGGTATATCATCAAAGAAATGAATTATTTCATAGGATGCAAAACTCCAACTGTATGTAAAGTCAGTACTTTTTTATGGGTTTGCATTCCATAGCTTTTTTTTTTAAATAACACTTCCATATGAATTGCAAGGTTGTCTTTTATGAAACTTTTCAGGCATGGTTGAACACTTGTATAATATTTAATCTTTTGCAGGGCCCTAAGGTACATGACTATGTGTTTCTACTTTTACGGCTGTTTGAAAAATAAGTAGACCCTCCCTGTTTTGTATGCCAGAGCTATGTACCATGTTCTCAACTGTCCAGATTTTTGCCTTATAATGTTGGTCTGTTCCTCATAAAATTTCTGGTTTTCTGGTAAATCACTGGGATGATCTGATGGTTGAAGTAACTAAATGATGACATACATTTGAGTTTCAGACTTCAAATCCTTCAGAAAAAGAAAGTTAACACAAGCCTTGTTATTCTAGCAACTTTCTAAGTTTATAAGAGCAATATTTAAAATCTGTCTCTATTTTTGGGCCTTTGTTCCTCCCATGTTGTCACGCTTTGTCCAGATTTCTTCCACTAAGAGGTTGAGGGATATTGTACCAACCAAAGTGAAGAGGGAATGCTAGTCTAAAACCTCCTGCTATTTAAGTTTTTACAAGTATAAATCTGTACAATTTCACAGAGGCATTACCTCTCAACACTTGTTCATTTGGTCAGTAAGCCAGTTTTGATATCACACAAAAATTATTTCAAGTATTTGTTTGTTAAGTGGGTAGGTACACAAGCTAAAGTGAAATGTTCATCCAGAAACCATTCCAAAGTCAAAAATATAACATGAGCACAATATAGTGACATGAAACACATAAATAAGCTCTAAATGATAACGCATCAAACAGAAGTTACAAACAACAGGCAAAACAGAACATTAGATGGATAAAAGCACCAGAGGACCATGCAACTCATGATTTTAGCAAATGCAGTATGTGACAGACGAGGGATAATTCGTAGTATTGTTACTGATACTTACAGTGTGTTAACCATGATGATACTTAACAGGCTCTGGATTTTTAGTAATATGTGTAGGAAAAGGACTAAGTGATTAGGAAGGTGATACCAGCCCATGTCACTGCACTTGCTGTGTAAGGAGGAGAGAAGAGGATGATGTTCATGAAGCTTGAACTTATGTTTAGTGTTTTCATCACTGGTTTAGTCAAGCAACATCAAATGCATGCAGTGAAATCAGCAATGAGTGTGGCATGCTTCAGGAGTCCCAACATTTCCTGGTGTAGTGCTGTCTTCTGTACAGGATCCTCAACATTTCCTGGTGCAGTACTGTCCTCTGTACAGGATCCCCAACTTCCTGGTGTAGTACTGTCCTCTGTACAGGATCCCCAACACTTCCTGGTGTAGTACTGTCCTCTGTACAGGATCCCCAACACGTCATGGTGTAGTACTGTCCTCTGTACAGGATCCCTAACACTTCCTGGTGTAGTACTATCCTCTGTACAGGATCCCCAACACTTCCGCGTGTAGTACTGTCCTCTGTACAAGATCCCCAACATCTCCTGGTGTAGAACTGTCCTCTGTACAGGGTCCTCAACATTTCCTGGTGTAGTACTGTCCTCTGTACAGGATCCCCAACTTCCTGGTGTAGTGCTGTCCTCTGTACAGGATCCCCATCACTTCCTGGTGTAGTACTCTCCCCTGTACTGTCGCTTTAATTAAGATGGGGATGCCCTAGGAGACTCTGTACACCGTATGCACAGATTAAATACTGCCATTTCAAACTGCAATAAGAAGAGTCTGATTTTATGCAACAAATATTGCCCTTTTCTATTTACAATGTAGCTATTACACAGTTTTTTATAACCAAATAAATAAAAGCTGATGCTCAAAAGAAGTGTTTGGATTCTGGATTACTGTTTTCATTGATTCAGAAGTCAGTCTATGAAACATTCAACTTTTGATCAACGCAGCCTTTATAATAAACTTGTGGTGTAGATCCTTAGAGATATGAGTGAATTCCCAGACCTCAGTGGAAATATATGTAACATCATGACTGACACATCATTTCATAACAGTGACTATCAACTGCTGGTAGTAATAAATCTGTGTGTAAGGGTCACCTAAGAGAAACTACATGTTTGTTCCAGTTTTCTACAGAGACAGGGAGCATTTGGATAACACATCATTCCTAGTGAGTGGAATTACTTCTCTAATTGCAAAAATGAGAGCTTGTCAGTCACAATGCTACTCTTACTATAGAGATACAGCATTATTAAGGGCTGCAAGGAAAAAAACTAGACTATGATAATTGAATGTTTCCCTGCAAAGATTTGTCAAAACATCAATTAAAGTGACATTGTTTTGCCTTTTTGCACTTCCTACTACTACTCTAATACTAATAATAACAATTTACCATTACAGTGAGTTATACCATAATAATGATGACAGAAGCAGCAGTGGTAGTAGTAGTAGTAATAATGATAATAATAATAATAATAATAATAATAATAATAATAATAATAATAATAATAATAATGCAAAACGTAACCATCTCAAAATTAGTACTGCAGGAATTACTGACTGGCAGTTAATTCTTTTTTAATTCAAAAAGGAAAAACAAAAGAAATTAATTTGTGAGGAATGTTAGATGTTTTTCTCTTTCCACTTCTTTATTTGCAATTCTTTTCCATTTTCAAGTAGTATTCCAGGATTTACTGTGTACTTCGATATTTTATGAGATTTCTATGGAAAGGGAACTGTGAAATACTCTATGATTCCTGTGAAGTTTTATTTCTAAATGCTGCATTTACAATTGCCTGTGTCTGCATCAGGAAAAAATGTGTACTACTATAGGCAGATTGGAACTGTTAGGTACTCTCTGGCAAGTCTGCTCTATTTAGCACAGATTTACATCCATAGATTCATACATTATTACTAGGCTAACTACCCTTGTGGGCCATTTTAAGCCTTGATGATTACCCCATGTGAGAATCAAACCCTGTAATTTGTATATGTAAGGTAAACACCTTAACCATTATGCCGACCTCTCACCCAAGGACTTTTGTTCAAGAGTTGGAGAAGTTTTAGATACAAGCTTTTCATCAAAAAAGATGACAAAAGCTTTTATTTAAAATTTGCCAAATATTTAAGCTGTACATACAATGACCTGTGCTGATACGTTTTGTACTTCTCTGCCTTTTGTAACTTTTAGCCCCACCCAAAAAAATATCTGTTTGCATTTTCTTTTAGTTTTTTTTTTTTTTTTTTTGTTTCTGGAACATTAATCTTGCAGCTTCATTTGGAATTGTGTGAAGATTGCGTATTGCTGCAATATTTTAGCATTGTTTATTCATTTTATACTGCACTTCTATTTCCATAAGTAGAATTAAACATGTGAAAGTAGCTTTCTGTATTCTGAACCCAGTCTGGAGCCTCAGTCAGTCTTGTATCTTCTTTCACAGATGTGGCAGGACTGAGATCTATTGCCAGATTTGAACCTCATTTAGTCATTTTCTACAGCAATACTGGTAAATTTCTACATAGTCTGCTGTCTTGTTCTTTGTGGTATTGCAGCAGTGGCACTACTGTGAATTCTGCTCTAGGATTTGTGCTTCAGTTCTTTTTATAGCTGTATATACCTACTTAAAGTTCCAGTCCAATGCCTATCTGTTTGCCTTGCTACTGCTTTATCACCTGTTCTTCTGCTGTTCTTTGAGACTGCCCCACCCCCTACTGAGACATTATACTAAAAGTTTCTGAAATTCTAACTCTAGGACTAGACCTCCAGTTTGAAAATTTCACAAACCGTCCCACCCTTCTCTTGTAGTTTTAACTCATTCCCTCCAATGAAGCTCAGGAAATCTGGAATTGTAACTTCCAATGGGCAAAGCATAAGCTTTTTGATACAATCAAATTATGTCCTCACATTTCAAAAATGTACATATCTCTGGAAAAATATGTGTTAATAAAGAAGTGCAAATGGCAATCTCTTCAGCAAATCTATTTTTATAGTGGTAATTTTCTTTAGGGTCTAGCTTTTAAATTGGATTTTATAAGATTCGGTAAACATAGTGACTATTAAATTTGTAATATTTTGTAAACAACTTAAATATGTCAGCAACCACTCAAGTTACACAGATACTGTCAACAGTTTATTGTTCATCCAACTAATAGCTTTCATATGAAGCTAAGCAGTTCCATATATTCTACTTGGATGTTGAGATGTTTAGTATGAAAGCATGAAATTTATGGGCATATACATAAATATATGAACAATTAATATCTCTTTACCTGCACATAGGTCAAATATCAACATGGTTGTGTTTGCCATTGTGTAACCTTTAGGGTGAAATCTTTTAATGCTTTGTATATAGCATGTTTTTGAAATGATTAATGCCAAAATGAACAAGCAATATTTGATGCCTATGCACCATATGATAATCTGACTTCCAATGTCCCTTCCTCCCCTCTGTCATTGCTATTTTCTGTTGTCTAACCTATTTAGGTACTTTCCCTCCCACTGTTTTAAATATAAAGATAATACTAATTATACAATGCCTCCTCTAAAACGTGCACGCTGATTGGCCAGCCCAACCAGCGTGCCTGTTGTAAATCCCTCAATATACTAACGGAAAAAGGTCCGGTCGCCCGAACTTTTTCCGTTAGTATAAAACACTGTCTCGCTATGTTAAAAGAGTTTAACATAGCGACACAGGTTTAAAAAAAGCAACGCAGATCTCCGTTGCTTTTTTTAAAGCTGTCTCGCTATGTTAAACTCCTTTAACATAGCGACAGTGTAAAGCAACGGAGATCTTGCGATCTCCGTTGCTTTTAACCTGTTTCGCTATGTTAAATGAGTTTAACATAGCGAGACAGCTTTAAAATAAGCAACGGAGATCTCCGTTGCTTATTTTAAAGCTGTCTCGCTATGTTAAACCCATTTAACATAGCGAGACAGTAAAAAGCAACAGAGATCTTGCGTTCTCCGTTGCTTTTGCCCACAGCTCTGATGTACTGTGTAGGCATGCGCAGTACATCAGAACTGCCGCGGAACACCAGACAGCTGCGGAAGGGCAGCAAAGAGGCATTATACAATGCCATTATTTAAGAAAAGTAATTATTTCTTTTCTTAAATAATGTCATTGTATAATAGCAATAACCCACTTCTGGGTGTGGGTAATGCTGGATTTACCCACGGTTGTCTTTGTTTGGTCCCTCGGGCTTCGCCCTCGGGACCAAACCATGCCAACCGTGGGTAAATCCAGCATTACTCACACCCAGACGTGGGTTATTGCTATAGTATCCCCTCAACAAACCACTATTTGCACTTGAGTAAACCTCCCTTACCACAAATTGTCTCCTGCTCATTTTCCCAGAGCGCCCATCTACTTGGCACCCTTGCCACACTATGAGGTGGGCCTGAGTTAATCCTGCCCCATCCCTGGCAGTTAAGATATTTACTTTATTGTTTTGCACGTCAGTTAACTGTTTAGAAAGCTACTGTTTTATTTTTGCTTTATTTGTTGTTTTTGCCTTTGAATCATTCTAAAGGTCCCCAATACTTGAAATTACCTACTACAAGTAGTTTGTTTAAGTTGCGTGTTGTAGCACTGCACTCACAAGCAGCCTTTCTTGGTGTTATTACATCATGAGGTTAGCAGTGCCCTCCACAGAGACAAATGCCCAGAAAGTAAATTGTATCTATAAAACTTCCCTTAGAATCGATACCTGTAACTTACTGTCACTAAAACAAAGCCATTTCATGAAGGCATGCTTAGAGCTGCTGGTCTGTACAATTAAAAGAACTACTATCAAATCTCAGCACAGTCAAACATAGTCTACTGCCAAACCCCAAAGGCCACCCAGTCCATGACCTGCAGTAGCCCACCATATACAGGTCTGGACCACATAGATATGCAATTTCCAAATCTTTCCATAGCCAGCTTGGTAGAAACAGCCATTGTTTCATGTTCACGGACAACTATTTAATCCTTAAAGAAACAAACATGGCATGCAAGAGTCAACGGAGGCACAATTCTCACATACAAATAACGCTGTCAGGAACATAAACACTACATCCACTACACATAATGTTCACCATGCACTCACTGTACTCCAGGTACCAGTATGATCCTATCATATTCCATGTGTGCATTAATGACCTGAGACATACTTCACTGGACTATATATGAAGAGAGACATTGTTGATCCCCCGAATGTGTGTCTTACATTGATCAGTATCACACCTTCACCAAGGATGATGCCACAGCATGAACAAAAGTTGCTCGATTTCAATAACTGGCTAGGTTTCTGGTTTATTTCTAAGAAAATTCAATATTTGCCAGCATGGGAGGACATTGTTAGCAAACCATATTTTTTGGCAAAGTATGGTCTGCATCTGTCTCCTCCATGCTTCCGAATATTGGCTAAAACTTTATCCAGCCCCTTAGAGCCTTTTTAGTTAATACCAAATTGACAAACCTACTGACACAGCAGGTAAAACTCAAAGAAACCTAAAGCTGTTACTGCTCAGTGCTAGGAGCCTAAACAAGAAAGTCCACACCCTACAAGTTCTTCTCATTCCGGTGTATATAGGCATCTGTGTCATTACTGAGACATGTTTTACATCCACAGAAAATACTCTGATAGTGTAAGGCTTCAGTGTCTGCCACAGATTTACAGCATAATCTGCGCACAGCGGGACAAAAGGTACAGTCACTCCAGTCTACATTAGCATCAAGCATATTTCTGTGTTGGTTAAAAAGAATGATGCCCTGGAATTTATCTAAGTGCAAATCACCACAGACAAAGTCCCATACCATATCCTAGCAAGCTATAGGTCGCCTTTTATGTCCCTAGAATTCCATAGTTTATACCTCGACCTACTGGGGACACTCACCATTACACAAAATACCTTATTCATGGGAAACTTTAATTACCTCTCTACAGACTTGGAAACATACACTGCCTTATACTGCCAGGGACAACAATTCCTGGACTTTCTTAACACAAATACCCTTGACCAGAATGTATGCATACCCACCAACGGTTAAAATATACTGGATCTGGTACTCACCAATATGGGAGAGTGCCACTCCCTCCCTCCATCTCACATCCTTGCTGGTAAGGTCTAACCACAGAGCTGTCTCCTTCAAAATAAAAATCAACTTAGTAACTCCAGCATACCCTGTAACAGATAGGAATTATGCCAAAGCAAACTACATCCAGTTAAGCAATAGTTAGTCAAAACTCAATGCCCTTCCAAACCCTGTGTTCACAGCAGCCTATGCAGAATTGTTCACAGAGACCCTGCATAACCATGTAAATGGCTGTATACAGACTGCTGCACTTACTAGAAGTAAGTCCCTCAAACAAATGTAAAAGCAAACACTGGCGGAATCCTACCCTTAATAGGATATGTAACAGAAAGAAAAAAGTCACAGAAAAAAATCAGGAAGACCAGCTCCCGTATTGATAGAAGCTCTCTAATTAAACTAAACAGGAAATTAAAAGGACTAATTAAATCCAACAAGGCCAGTTACATGGAGAATTTAGCCTTACAGGTTAACAACTGCCACAAGGCCTTGTAAACTACGTCTGAAACCTCAAAGACAGCAAGCATCAGTGTGTCAAACTGATGATCAGCATACCTCTCAACCTGGAAATATCAAAAATCTGGACAAGGCCCATGGAAAATAGGTACAAATCTGTATGCTGATTAACATCTAATTTGCATACATAATTATGTAACCCCACCCACTCCAATGGAATTGTGGGATACCAACTTTTGAAAGCAAATTGAAGAACAGACAACCAAAACATGGCACCAGACCAGAGTCCCCCTGCAGCCATTCCAGTGTCCTGTTACCTGGCTATTTTGCCCCATTTACCATAAACACTAATGTATGCATACTGCTTTACTTCTACAATGATTTGAATTTTATTTTTACATTTTACAGCACAACAATGCAGAAACACTAAAAGACATCATCTGGTAAACAAAGCAATACTGTCTCACAATGAAAATAGGCTTGACATTAAACTTTGCCCTTGAAACTCACATTAATTGAAACAGCATTGAAACCCACACCACATCCAAAGAAAATGCATCTGGCCAGTGGTGGATAAAGATTACCTTTGGGCTGTTTTCAAATCATTGGCCCCTTGCACACAAAACAAGAAACATACATGTGTTCTTTTCTTTATACACCTTCCTGACTTTAAATTATATTCCTTGTATAATACAACACACATGTTAGAGCGCATTTTAAATTTATTGTTTGAAGTTACATTTTACCAGTAATCTGTACTGTAGGCAAAGAAACAAAACACATGAACCAATAATGACAAAACTGCCCAATTCAGAACTTTTCCATCATAAAAGTCTGCTTCCATACCCACACTATAAATAGAATGACACTACAGTAGTGTAATCTTGAACAGTGTTTCACACTTATTTTCAATTTCATTTTTTTGGGGGGGGTGGACAAAAGGTCAAAAACCAGGGAAACAGTTTAAACATTGCTTGTATAATTTTGTAAAGTTGCTAGAATAAAATGTTGCGCTACCATCATGCATTTCACTGGCAGGTTTTGAACCCAGGACTCTATGCATTACATTCAGAACAACATAGCACTATCTCACATCAGCAGCTGCCTGAAAAATAGGAAGACTGAAACTTAATAGCCATCATTTATTTAGTGAATTAATTTCTCACTTCTCAACATAGCTATTAACCTCAACACAAAAAACATGAACAACAAAGCCAATAATGGGAGAATACAAATTCAGTTCTCACTTCTCACTCACCATATCTCTGAACTATTAGCACAAAAACAATAAAAGGGGAATACAAATCGTGTGCTCACTTCTTATCATAGCTCTAAGCTCTTAGCACAAAAAAAAAGTGTTCTTACTTCTCATCATAGCTCTCAACTCAGTCATCTTCTTATCATAGATGTAAACTCTTAGCAAAAAAAAAAAGTATTCTTACTTCTCATCATAGCTCTCAGTCAGAAATGGTGGTGGCTAGGGATAGTAGGCTCTTTTTACCCTGTACTAAAGGTACAGGTTTTGAGCCTGAATACCTCTAGCCACCAAGTGTATTATATGGGGGCATTTTCATATACACACACACACCACACACACACACACACACACACACACACACACACACACACACACACACTTACCCTGAGTAGGCCTCTTCTGTTCCTCATGCTGCTGGCTGTATCCCGCTGCCGCCATTCATTAATCTCGGCTCTGTTGCCATTTGTTTCAGGGCTCGCTGTATCGATGTTGCTATCTGTTTCAGGGCTCACTGTATCCATGTTGCTGTACTCTATCAGCTTTGTGGTTAATTCCTGCCGTTAACTTAACCGCCAGCCAGCCGGAAATGATGATGCAAGCTCCTTGAGCTCAATTACGACTGGCTGGTAGCCTGACGGCGCTGACATCTTTGTGCATGCGATGACGTCAGCTCCGACAGCGCGAAAATTTTAAAAAAGAAAAGAAAAATCAGAAATGAAGGGGTGCCACTCGGGAATCGTGGCACTCCTTCATTTGAACCCCAAAACTCGGTAAAAAATTAGTAATTCGGAACGGTTGGGAGGTCTGATGATCAGTGGCTCTTCTGAGCAGAGATACATAGTGAATTTCTTGGCTAATAATTCAGTTCAAACTTCACCTCCCACTCTCCCTGCATTCTCTCCCATGAAATACTTACTAGCATTCCCCCAGACTATTAGCACTGAGCAAGTTCTAGCACTAAACATGCCCCCTAACTATTACCAGGGAGCAGGTTCTAGCACTAAGGCCAAACACACAGCCTCTATGGGCCCTGAAAATATTCTAGGACATTTCCTAAATAGCTTCAGACATGACCTATCATCACCACTTGAATCATTTTTTCAACTAAAGCCACAAAACAGGCTTTTTACCATGAGAGTGGAGGACTGCAATAGTTATCCTACTTCACACAGGTGGACCACCAACTGATCTCAGAAACTACAGGCCTATTAGTCTGACTAGTGTGATATTTAAAGCCATGGAATGAATTATCAGTGAAATGATCACAGACATAGGTAGCCATCAGACACTGGACCCAACCCAATTTGGTTTTGTCAAGGGAAGGTCATGCATACTAAACCTGGTGGACTTCTTTGAGAAGACTACTAAGGCAATGGATGAGGGAAAAACAGTGCATGCTGTTTACGTGGACCTGGGTAAGGCATTCAATGCAATACCTCACTTGGTTATAGTTGACAAACTCACTGAACTGGGCATAAACCTTTACATAATTCTCTAGATTACTAGCTGGCTCCCAGAAAGGACCCAGGAAGTCAGGATTAGTGATACCTCTTCTGCTAAGAGATCAGTCACCAGTGGGGAAGCTCAGGGTTCCATGCTGAGATAACTCCTATTTGGCATCTACTTCTCTGAAGTAAAGGCTACTATCAAAGGCCTTTGGCTGACCAAGTTTACAGATGACATGCAAATTGGGAGTTATCATAGATTCCACCCATAGCAAAAATATCTTACAAGAGGGTCTAACACAGACAAATGACTGGTGCCAAAGTTGCAGATTAAAAATCAGTGCCAAAAATTGCATCCCTATCCATGTGGAGCAGATTCCATCTCTACCCATATTTAAGTGTAACCTTGATCGATGGAAGGGAAATCAGAAATTAAGCCCAGGTCTGGCTCCCATGTCTCTGATAGACAGACAGGCACAAACAGTGATGTGCAAACTAATATGCCCTTCACCCACATAACCTCTAGAAACCTCCTAACATACACCCCAATAAACAACCATTATACATAGGGACACAATTGGTTTGGACTGCACTAGGCTTAAAAAGGCTGTGATGGCCTATTACATACAGTAAGATCAAGTTTTACTTAAATATAGTTTGTTAAACATAAATATAGTATTCTCTTTGCACAGGCCTAAAAACACAGCCATAGTAAAGCAAGTATATAGCTTCTTTTTAAATTTCACATTTTAAATGTTCAATACAAGTTTCCGGACAATGGTAATTCTAATTTCTGTAGTAAACAATATAATCTTGATAACGTTTTGAAAATGCCATATGACTTTCGAAATATAGCTGATAACAGAAAAAATACAGAGGGAAGCAATGACAAACAAGGAACTTTGAAAGACATTATATAAAGTTTTGGTAGGAAACTAAATGTTATCAAGGCAATACAGATGGACAATTTATATCTGAAAAAATGTATAGATAGTAGCATTATTCCCATGGGTTTGCGTTTTTTCAAGCAACCCATGGGTATAGTCTTAAGCGATACCAATATACAGAATTGTAACAGGATGTTCGAGAGTTTTGGTAAACAGTTCATGGAATTTATAATATCTTGTAATGACAGTAAACTCAGCACATTATTGAAGGAAGTGGATGAACTCAGCATTTCCATCACTAATGAATTATTATATCCACAATGGGAAAATTTACATTATAAGCAATTTCAATATGCTGAAACTAGCTGTAAAAAAATGTTTGATAGGAAATGCAAAAAATATTTGAGATATTTAAGGCAATATGAGAATAATACAGCCTACAAATGGAGTAATATTAATAACAACAATTCTGGAAATGGAATGGATGTAAGAGATCATAAACAGGATGTTATCAGAAGTGAAGAAGAGAAAGAAATGCAATATTATGATGATTTTTTAGGACAGGGAGTCAACAGAAGAAGCAATTTCAAACAGGGAACCCAGCAGTGGAGACAGGGAGGCAGGGGGAGATGATATTAGCAGAGCAGCAGACAATACATGAACTAGTACAAACAAGCTGTGTAGAGGATCATATTAAAATTGATGGGGTTATCCACAGTCTTGGAGATTTTAAAATTTATAATTATACACACATCCTGTCCATATTGAACACTTTAGATTATTTTCCAAAGGTATGAAATATACACCCAGGAGAAGATTCAATGTTGTTGATACATTAGTTGAATTCAAGTTATATATGAGGAAATTGAACCTGGGTGTATTTTTTCAGAATACCACACATGGGGGAATAAATAACAATAATTTAAAGAGAAAAACTAATTTTACACCCCCGATGCATAATACTTTAACTACATTTGATAAGGTCGTAACAAAAAAAATATATGATTTGCACAATAAGACACACAAAGGCAAGGTTCACAGTAAGTGGAGTAGAGAAGAAGACAAAGTCCTTTGTCAACTTTGTGATGTTAACAGTATACGAATCATGACTCCGGACAAGGGAGGGGGAATTGTGTGGTATGACATGGATGACTATAATCAGAAAATATTTGACATTCTCAACAAATCTGATCAATATGAGACCTCATCTCTGAATCAAATTAATATAGCACATAGAAGAACAGACCTGTATTTGGAGGAATTCCTATTAGATGAGCGTATAGATTTGGAACTTTACAGATTCTTGAAAGTAGACTATCCTAAGTAGGCATACCTAAGATACACAAGAGTGTAAACAACCCCCCTTTTAGACCCATCATTTCTGGTAGTAGGAGCAAAACTTTTCCTTTTGGAAAAGTCATTGACCAACGGTTGAAGCATATATATACAAAAGTACCACATCTAATAAAAGATTCTTGGGACTTTTTGGGGAGATTCAAACAAGAATTATGGGATAACAACATGATATTTGTTACCATTGATATAAAAGACTTATTCTCCTGTATACCAAGAATTGATGGTGTCAGTAGATTCATTAATAGTATAAACAAATATTCTCAATTAGAGTGGGATAGAACTGAACTCATCACTGAATTTATTAATATTGTCCTTGACAACAATTATATTTACTTCGAAGGGGAATATTACAAACAAACCCTTGGAGTTGCTATGGGGGCAGCTTGTGCCCCCATATATACAAATCTAGTACTACTAGACTGGGCAGAGGAATTCATTTTGCATACTCCTTGGAAGGAATATATAGTATGTTATGTGAGATTTTTGGACAACATATTCTTGTTATGGAAAGGGACTGAAGAATCGGTAACACAATTTACAGATTATATTAATTGTAGTAGCCCTTATTTGAAATTTACACACAATATCGGTAGGATGGGAATACATTTTCTGGATACCTTCATCTATAATGACAGACACACTTTCCAATCTAGAATTTACAGGAAAGAAACTTTTTGTAATTCATATTTGGAATATTCCAGTAACCATCCATATACTCAGAAAAAAAGTATTTTCAAAGGGCAATGTATTAGGGCAGCCTGAATGACTACACGTAAAGAAGATGTGATCAAGGAACTCAGATTCATAGGTGAATTATTTAGAGAAAGAGGATATCCTGTAAATTTAATTAAGGACATCACAGAATATGTGATAAGTGAATGGGGGAAAAGTATATCCCACTCTTGGGTAATAATACTAATATCCAGAACACTATCGATACGAATAGAAGTGACGATGGATATCAAAGGGCCTACATTTTAGAATTCAGTCCGCATGCAGGAGAAATTAGGAATATCATAGAACAAAACTGGAATATTCTAACTAGTGATGATACAATGTGTGGTAAAATAGGAGAAAAACCTTCTTCTGTGTATAAAACAGGGATGAATATTAAAAGGATGATAGAATTTAGGACATCTAATAGGAAAGAAACAGTTAAAATGAATCCTGAGGGAACCAAAAGGTGTGGACATTGTAACCAATGTCCATAAATTTTGGAAGATAAACAGAAAATAATATTAGGAGTAGAATATATTTCATAAGGGGGAACTGTCAGACACAGCATGTCATCTATTTGGGAAAGTGTACAACATGTTCTAGTTATTATGTGGGGAAAACGGATAGAAGGTTGCGAAATAGGATATATGATCACCTCTATTGTATTAAAAAGAAAGATAAGAACAATGCCTTGTACAGGCATTTAGAAGAAAGTCCAGGATGTGACTTATTTAAGTTTGCCATATTGGAAGTGGTCAGGAGTGACTCTCGGGGAGGGAATGTTAAGGCCACATTGGGTGAGAAAGAAATTAAATGGCAGATAAGACTCAATGCGGCTAGTGCCCCAGGTATTAATGAACATATTCCCACAAAACCCCTTATTAGAGTTTAAAAAATACTATTTCAGTCAATATTGTGTAGATCTATTAGTTTTAACATCCAGTCGCTGGAAAAGTGCAATGCAACACACACATTCAGTGAATTTTCTGGAAAGGCTAGAGAAATAGTTGTTTATGTATATATAAGAAATTAATCAGAAATATACTTTAAATATTTCACTACATGTATTCAGTTTAGACATAATGTACATCTGAACAGGATGATTGTGTGTACATATACTATGTTTTAGGAACTGTTGTTATATAGTATATTTTATGAATTGTATTTTATATACATTCCAATTCAGATTCATTTTTATATAGGTCTTTTTAAAAAATAAGTGTTTCTGATTTATCAATTCAATTGAATAAGTGAATAATCGAATGTTTAGGGCGGGAAATATCAGTATATAAGGGTTTTAAAATGTATACTGAGTGTTCTGATGAAATCTACCGTCAGTAGAAGAAAGCGCTCAACCTGTTTTTATATTTTGATACATTAAACCTGTTTTATTATATAAGAATTGAATCCTGTCACTCGTTTCTTGGAATCTTTCTTGTACTGCTTTTTGGGATATTTTATGTGATCGCAAGTATATTGTATTTGTTTCATTTCCGATCACCTTACTTTCATGTGATTTTTTTTGGGAAGAAAGTGATCATCAATGAACTTTTACAACATATTTATTGTCGATGAAAGTTCCTCAGTGATGCAATTACATGCAATTATAGATATATAGGTATATGACATTACATCTAAGAACATTTTCATCTAATCACAAAGCCTTTGAAAATGTAATTTAAGATATACATAATCTAAAACACATTTAATCAAATCATATTTTACCTGCATACAGATAATCATCCAAAAGATTTGTTTTTGGTTTATCAGAGATTGAAAATCCAGCAGCACCTCAGGGCTGAGTCTCTTCAGATTAGGATGAGATTATTCAGGGAGTTTGAGCACTTAATGAAGATACCCTTTAGTATCCTCCCTAGCCGGTGTACTAGCAAGGAGGTAATGCAGCAGGTTTTGGAAATGTTGGGGGGACCCATCTCTCAGCTTGCCTTGGAATGCTTGGCAATCTCAAAGGATAAACTATAGATACTTACCGATGACAGTGAAATCTGTTGTACCCTGCCCTTCTTGACATAACTGTGACCCCTCGCCAGGGCATGCAGGTTGTAAAATGTATGAAAGAGGGATGTATATTGCCTTAGCTGTTTCTTCCACTGCACATTGATTTGTCATGCAAACTATACAATGTGCAAAAGTTATTACAGTATACATTTCTGCTCACAACTTGTATGTAACCATAACTACAAGTGTGCTATTCACAAATGATAATAATGCAGACTCTGTACTAAACCAAACCATTTTAAGTTTAAATGGTTGATAGGTAACATAAAATGACATTGTCAGGTTTGCACTTGGAGTAATTTGGTTACTAATAATCTCAAGAGCTCATTGGATTTTCTTACCTAGCAATAACAAGAAACCTTAAATTTATGATAAATCTTACATGGGCTATCTTAACAAAATATAAGATATACATCATTTCTGCAAATTATGAAACTTTACAATGAATAATGTTAAACTTCTTCTTTCATCTTTTTCTGGTTAGGGGTCACCACAGCGGACCACCTGTCCGCTCATGATTGGCAGTGGAGTTTTATGGTGTCGAGTTGCCAGCCCGGCACCCAACCTTCCACAGAAGGCACACACATGCACACACTCATGCCTAGGGCCAATTTAGAGTATCCAATCAACCTACAGCATGTCTTTGGGATGTGGGAGGAAACCCATGCGACCACAGGGAGGACATGCATACTCTGCACAGAAGGCACCCAGCCAAGTATCGAACCGGAGAACCTCTTCCTGTGAGCTGGCAATGCTAACCGCTGCACCACCACAGCCACCCATTGAATAATGTTAAACAACAGAGGTAAATAAAATGTACATTTATCCTAAATTATTGAAAGACACTAGTTCCGCTGTGGCGACCCCTAACCGGGAAAAGCCGAAAGACACAACAACAACAACAACAACTAAGTGACAACATTATAAAAAGCATTTTACTTTAAATATGTCAACATCAGTTTGATTACATTTTAAAGTTTAGTTATATAAGTTTATTTTATTACAGCTGTTGCCATTTCATGCTTGTTAAAGGAACTGTGGTAAATAAATAATTTGAGGAAAGACTCCAAAACAACTCCCATTCTGCTGTTTTCTCTCATTTTTTTCAAGCACTAAATAATTGTTTAATTTAGAATGCTTACAGTTAAATAATTAAACATTCTGGAACAACAAGCAAAATGTTTTTTGCAGCAGATGAGATGCTGGCATTCTTCACTTTTACCAGTGCAATGAAGAACTAGTGGGGACCAAATACGCCAACGAACATGCATTCTGATGGTAAAAATGGAATCATTTCCCTTGACCCAGCAGACCAAGTTGGAGTTGCAGCATGCTTTTTGTAAGGGAGAAAGTCTCTGCTTTTCCTTCTTCTTTGAATAACTGTCAGCAGTCATGCATATCTACTACATTGCTGTCGGTCTAAGGCTAAGGACTATTAATAGTTGAACAACATTTTTTTTCTTGCAAAATATTTTTCAGGTAATCAGTATCAACGGGCTGACTGCGGTGGTGGTGCTGCGTTGTCGCCTCACAGTAAGACATTGTCCTGTTCGATTCTCAGCTAGAGCATCTTCTGTGTGGAGACATGCGTGAATGGTCGTACCTTTGTTGAAGGTTGTGTGTCACGGCTGGCAACTCGGCATGTAAAATCTACTGCCAATCATTAGCGGACCGGAGTTCCGCTGTGGTGACCCCTAACCGGGAAAAGCCGAAAGACACAACAAAAAAAAGTATCAATGGTCTAGTTTAAGAAAGGCTTACCCTGATGTGGAAGCTTTCAACTGGAAGGTTTCAGCTGTTTGGTAAGCCTCTCCATTTCAGAGACTATTGTCCCAGTATGTTTTTACCTGGCAGGCATAGTAACTTGGTTAGAGAGCTTGTCTGGAAAGCTGCTAATTAGCCTCATGTACTCTGCAGGAAACTGTGGCAGCTCTCTAGGAGGAAAAGTAAATGCCATTTTTTGACCATATACACCCATTTGCTCCTACAGGAGTGATCAGAGCTTGTACCATTGCTACAGCTAGGTATAACAGAAAAGTGTGTGTGTGTGTGGGGGGGGGGGGTATTGCTGAAAGGATGTATCTGAGTATATGTGAGTGTATTTGTGTTTACCTGAGTGGTAAATGACAGAGTATGGGGAATGGGAAGCCGTCACTGTGTGTGTGTGTGTGTGTGTGTGTATGTGTGTGTGTGTGTGTGTGTGTGTGTGTGTGTGTGTGTGTGTGTGTGTGCATACAGTTGTGTGAGTGTTTCCATGAATGTGCGTGAGTGTTATAGGGCTTGTTTGTATGTATACATGTGTGTGTGTGTGTGTGTGTGTGTGTGTGTGTGTGTGTGTGTATGCCTGAATCTGTGCCTGTGCATGTGTGTGTGTGTGTGTGTGTGTGTATGTCTGAATCTGTGCGTGTGTGTGTGTGTGTGTGTGTGTGTGTGTGTGTGTGTGTGTGTGTGTGTGTGTATGTTTGAATCTGTGCCTGTGCATGTGGGCATGTGGGTGTGTCTGAATCTGTGCCAGTGCATATGTGTGTACGTGTGTGTGTCTGTGTGTGTGTGTGTGTGTGTATGTCTGAATCTGTGCCTGTGCATATGTGTGTGTGTGTGTGTGTGCGTGTGTGTGTGTGTCTGAATCTGTGCCTGTGTGTTTGCGTGTGTGTGTGTGTGTGTGTGTGTGTGTGTGTGTGTGTGTTTGCATATTTGGGTATGCTGTCTATGCCACTGGATGTACAGACTGAAAGAAAGGACACTAGTACAATCAGGCTGGATAGTAAATTGCTTGATAGTCATGGTAATTGGCTGCTAATGAGTGTTTTTCTGTGAGGCTTTACCATGTCTCTGAACTGGAGAATCTCACTATCCTTCGAACTGGCAGACCTGCACTGGCCAGTTAGCAAATAGCAAAGTCAGAAGAAATCTTTTTGAATCCCAGGAAGTTTCTTGTGTTTTAGCTTGTGCAGATTTTATTTTCAAATATTAAAAAACTTTGGGTTTCATTGAATCTTGTTCTTTGTGTTGCCTTTTCATCCATAACCTTGGCTTCAAGGTCAATGTATGTATGGGCAGTTAAGCTGGTTGCTCCATGGTCTAGAGGGTAGGACCTCTGAATAAAACCCACATAACCTAAGTTCAAGTAGTAAAACCAGGCTGGGACAGAGGAATGACAAAACAAAGCTTATTCATCTGTCTTACTGATTAGGATTGATATGTATATATGTTACAGGATATGCAGTCTGCCTACAGTCCCTGGAAATTGGAGATGGAAGAAGACATCTGCCTCCAATAGAGGTAAGGCTGTTGGCAATAGTGTAATGCATGAAAGTAGGTAACAAGCTCAGACACCACTCTGATGGACCTTCTGCATGTCTGCAAAATTAACAGCACCAGAATTACCTATTCTAAAGACTTAGACCATGCCTGTGATTTACACAGAACCTGCTGGAGAGACAGGTATGTATCCCAGACACTACTCCTTCTCCGGAACAAGCTCCAAGTAGAGCTCCTGCCTAGTCCAATCCAAGTATAGCTTGAAGTTTAGATAAGAGACAGGACATTTATCCCTGGTTTGGCACCTTTGTCTCTAATGGACAGAGGCAGCCTAATAAATGTTTCATCTCCCAGGCCCCCTTCTTGTAAATGCTTCATCTCCCAAGCCTCTGCATACACTTATCAAGGGTACTAGAACTTGTCAGAGATTTGTGATTCATGGCTAAGCGTAAGAGGCCCCCCCCTCTGGTTGTCCACCTTGTAACCCACTCAAGTCGACTCGTTAGTTCCTTGTAGACATGTAAAGAAACTGGTAAAGCTTCAGAAAACCTCCTTGGGCATGGAAAATGCACAAAATCCTTTAGACCCACAAAACAAACCCTTCTAAATTTATGTAATAACATTACTGACAGTGTGCTGATTTCCTTTTTTCTGTATTATAACAAGTACTAATGCCACATAAGTGCTGTTATGGAGTAGCAGGTAAGAATAACAGACTAAAAAATATGTTGAACCAGTGGAAGCAGTCACTCCATATCACAGCCTCAAATATTAATATTTACATACCCCCATTTACTCTGTAATCATTTAGTTGTTCCTGATTTGGATTATAGCTGGGAAAAATGCAAAACTAAACAAAAAGTACCCTTAATCACTCTATGTTACAAAAGAGCAATGCATATCTCTGCAAGTCTGACTCTAGAATTTCATGTGACACAAACTAGGATATATATATATATATATATATATATATATATATATATATATATATAGATATATATATATACACCACTGTTATAAAACTATACATATTATTTTCAGGCAATTAATTGGTAAATGATAGTTCTATAGTACTTGCAAACTTCTGGGAAATAGGAACTACCTGTAAACAGTTAAAAGCTTTGAGGGTGCAAAGCCTAAGTAAGCCATTTTCTCTTCTGCCTCTATATGCTGCTTCATACATCACAGACCTGCAGCTCTGAAAACTGATTTACTTTTCATCTTTAAGATTATTTTAAATTATGCAAAATCACCATTACTGACTGATTAGCTGTCCTTGTTACTGAAACAGTATTATGCATTTAGGATTTTAGGTGTCACTGTTTTATAGGACATAAGGTAAGTTAAACAAACTTTAATTTTTATATTTATTTATAGAAATCACTAAAGGGAAAGGAAGTGACGCGGTGGTGGTGCTGTGGTAGCATTGTTGCCTCACAGTAAGATGTTGCCCTGTTCGATTCTCAGCTAAAGTGTCTTCTGTGTGGAGACATGCGTGAATGGGCGTACCTTCATTGAAGGTTGTGCGTTAGGGCTGGCAACTCGGTACGTAAAAAAACACTGCCAATCATTAGCGGACCGGAGATCCGCTGTGGCGACCCCTAACTGGGAAAAAGCCGAAAGATACAACAACAACTACAATCTGAACAGAAGATATGAAGGGAGAATTTTCCCAATTTTTTTTAGTATTAATTCATGGTGCAGTGTCAGTTTTTATCTGTTCAACTCCTCCTGTTTTTCACTTTGGTTTATTGTGCCCAAAGTTCCTGCTTTAAACTGCTCAGTCTTTATTTTCAAAACTGGTTCCTGGTGTCTGTGAGTACTGCTCTCAGTTCCAGTACCAGGTCCATCTTGTACTCTCATATCCATGACAAATTAGTATAAAACGCCAGACAGGTACTTAGTAAAGTACAATCTTCAAAATATATTACTGGAATTCAAAGACCTTCTGCAAAATGAATTTGTTGCCCATGTTAGATACAAATGCCAGAGAGTCAAAAAGTTGAAGGGAAGACATCAAGAAACTTTTATTTAGAGAAAGTGAAAATCCCCTGCAAAAACTGAAAAAAAAAAGCAAAATGGTCAAATGGCTAAAAGGTGAGGCCTTGAATATTGCTCAGAAATGTAGACAAGTTAAAGTCACAAGAGAAAGCGACTCATTTATGGCCCTTCACTAAAACGTCCAATGTAGTATGAGATGAGAAAAACACTAGTAATACAGTAACATGTACAAGATGGCAGAGCCAGACAGAAACAAGAGTAGCTTCGCTAAAGCTATGAGACCACAACTACTTTACCAATGATTCCAAATATTTCAAAAGATGCAAGCTATACCCGCCATACGTTCAGGGGATTTATCACCTATTCATTAATAAATACTTTCTGATATCAGACTTAAATTACTCCAAGCTGCAAAAAGTATGCATCTGCTCCAATCTTCTGTTTTCTCCATACTGCTGAGAAGGATGACATTCTCTCATCCACAGTATATTTTTCCAGTACCCTGAACCTTTCTTCTTGCTATATATCCACCATTCATTGGAAATTCTGGTAGCCTTCTACTACATATGCCACTCAGTTTCATGTCCCTATTCTGATATGGTATTCAGGCTAGTATACAACTGACCACATGAGATCTATCAAAGTGTTTTGTTTAAATAGAAGACGACATCTATAAATCTACAATCTATACCTGATAATATAAGATACATTCTATTACCCTTTTCCATCGCTCCCTCAGGATACAAAGTGTAGATATGCCTGGAGCAGATAATAACATCCTAAATGTGGTTCTGCCTGTGGCAGATTATAATACCCTAATGACCTCACACTTTCATGTGCAGTGAGTAAGTATTTCAGTATGATGAGGAAATGTTTCTAAATAATACTAAGTCCATTGCAAGCAGAGATAAAGCTTTTAATGGAACCCAGAAGACCGGGCTTGACTTGTTACCTGAGCACTGCAGAAGCCAGTCTAGAGTGGTGGGAGTGATTGACCATTGCAGGTTTGCCCATCCTATGGGAAAGAAAGGCAGCAGGATCTCGTGCAATGCAGACACCTGCAGGTAGTTGTGTGTTATAGCAGGGCAGTGTGAATGGCTGAGAGAGACATGCATTTCTGCTAAACAATGTGGCCATGAATAGATAAATGCATGGAAATACTGATGTGTCAGTGAGCTAGAATTGTGGACGATTGTGTACATCAGGCTGCCTCAGAAGACGTAACAGAGGCAAGTAAAAAGAGAAACGTTGCAACTGATGTCTGAAAGAAAACCCTTGGGAAATAAGGTAGGAGGAGCTGATGGTGAGCAGCTGTGAGATAAGGAAAGAAGTGAGCCCATTTCACCCTGCAGCTCACAATGGTGTGTTTACCACTTGTTAGATCAAAATGATTCATCTAATTATAAGCAAAAACCTATTACCCTGAGGCAGTAATTATAGTGAAGGAAAAAGAAAATAAAATCAATACCTGTTTTACTTTAAGCAACAGTAAATCTTGCACTATGGACAGGACAGATAACATCCCCTCTACTGAAGTGGTTGAAATATTTCTCTTCTCAGTGTAATTAACAAAAAGATCACCATCGTACACTCAGATGTCCACAAGTACAGCACGCACCTTTTGATGTTTTTTTTTTCTTTTTCTCTTCATTGTGATCATTCAGTACCACATTAACTTATGTTGTGCAAGACTGGGTCACATTGCAGTGCTTTTTCTTCTCAGTTTTGCCCACAGCTGTATGACTGTGGAACTGATGCATCAGTAAATGGTTATAGGGTAAAATAACTGACATGTGCAGTGCAGGAGTTTGCCCTCCCTTCAAAAATACTTTGTACTGTTTCCTTTTTCATTGTTCTTTCGATTTGCATTTCATGATTTAAAAACAAATTAATGAAACATAACTCATGGTGCAGTGAGTCAATATAACACAGTCTAACAGACACATGTAATGACTTAACACACACACACACACACACACACACACACACACACACACACTTTTCAATGATTTATCTAATATTAGATAAAGGGATGTTCTCATGAAGAAAAAAGTGCAGCCTTGTCCACTTCTGATGTTTGCTGGAACTAAGACAATTCCACCTGGAATAAATACCGCCTGTGAGCATATACGTCAGATTTATAGCACTGACAGAAGCAGATTAATTCAGAGCCTGAAATGCAGAATAATTGAGAGTAAGTCTGAGCTTTTCTTCTGCTTAGCTATCTCTACTTGACGTGCTTCTCTCTTTATTTTAAGAAGTACATGTCACCGTGGTGATACAATCAGCTAAAATGCTGTGACATTGAAAACTACCACAGAAATCTATGAATACCAAGTTGTACAACAGCCTTTCAGATGGGACGGAAATCAATGTGGAGCTGTTAGTGAATGCATAAAATACAAACTGTGTATAGCGGTGGCATGGTTAAAGAAAAAGCAAGCTTCCTGAAAAGAAATAAAAATTATGCAGTATACAAAAAGCTAAACTACTTACCTACTCACGTTAAAATGTCTATATAAAAGTTAGCCTGCATCTCTTAACCAGTCATTTCATTTTTATAAAGATAACTGTATTTTTGACCTTCCAAGGTAAAAATGAATCTAGCAAACATAAAATAAATATATAAAAATGCAACCAAAAATTGAAAAAAAAATGTTTTTCCATTGAGTAGAGCTTCAAAGGAAGCTACAATTTGTTCAGTTCAACCTACTTGGCTTTCTTGATGAGTAAAATTATAAAGCTGTGTATATTATAAAAATAAACACTTCTCCAAAACAAATAACTGAATGAAATAAAGATAAAATGACTTGGACAGCCAACAAATCAATTTGTATGATATTTTGTCAGGTCCTTCTCAGCACGAGAATTCATTCTTGCAAACAGATAAAAATATAAGTGCATCTCAGTAACTGCAAAAAGATGACTTTAATGAGACCAGAAGGTGATTTATGTTACAATCTTTTGATAGCATAACTGTGAAAACTGTGAAAGAATTATTACATTTTACAGATACACATGCACAGAAGAAAAACCTATGGCCTTCTTCGCTTAAGTCTTTCATTCTGACATTTCTTTCAAACACAATAATTGAAAAGCCTCCTGAATGCAAAGCTGAGGAAATGGACTAATAGTGACTTTTACTGTACCTCTCCATCACACAGTTCAATAAAGGCTAGCAGAGCTAAGTGATTTGTGCTTGGAGAAGGAGCTTTTTAACTGCAGCACTATCACTTTTCACGGTCAATAATACCACTGTCAGGAAAAATGCAGCAATGCGACTGGCAAACTGGGAACTTAATTTACAGTCTTGCAGTTGCCTTTAGGACATTTTATACCATGACAGCTATGTTGGCAGCACCTATAAATGAAGATGGAAACATAAGATAGAGAAGAAGGTGCCTTAAATTATTTGTGAACGTTTACTAGTTTATCTAACATAAGATGCAGATATTTAAAGACTATGGCTTGAGTTAATTGTTTCATTTGGTCAGATACCTCTAGTCATTTGACAGAATGCATCAAACTAATTCAACTGATAGCATTTTTGTAAAGTATTCATATAGTATTTACATGCACTGAAGCTATACACAGTATAATACAGAATTAAATGCTGTGACAAAACACACAAACAATATGATATGATTAGGGGTAGACTATACTAGTATAGGTGAGCTGCTAGTAATGTCAGTTTGAACGGGAGCAGGAAGAGACTGTAAATCTATTAGTTATACCAGCCTTTTGTTGTATTTTTTCTACCTCCATTCAAAGAGTGCTGAGTTCCACATCCCCAAATAGCTCATTTATTTGCACCTTTCTCCCCTGACACTGAAGGACAGCTGGGGAGAATAATAAATACAAAATGGGTATCACGGCTGTCACCCTGTGGAAGATGAGAGCTTTGTTAGTCTGCCTATTTCCTTTCCCCATGACAGCCAGACAAGTGCACCTTCATAGCAAGGCTTGGAGTTCTGGCCCAGTAGTGAGTGCACCTCAACAAACCAGTGTCACTCCTTTTCATACACACATCTACAGCTCCAAACCATGTTCTGGTTCTTTGGTCTACTTGCAGTAACAGCTGGCTTCCTAAAGTTATCACTGTTAAAGCAGAATAGACCAACTTCTTCTAATCATAACTGGCAAGCCAACTTCAGTTATTCTAATCCCGCTAAAAGAGTTAGCTTTTACATATCCTGTGCTAATAAAACCAAAATCACCAGCATTGTATCTAGGCCTTTATCTTTCTGTGCCATGGGGCTACATGGAATATTACTTTCTGCCACGCTTTCCAAATTTTATCACAATTCAAATCTGAACTCAGTTAGCAAACACTAACTAATGACCACAAGCTGCAAATTGAGTAAAATGAATAACTGGTTATTAAAACTACATATGACAAATAGCTACAATCTAATTCTATATAAGCTATATATGCAAAAGAAAAAAGCTGCACAGTCAAAACTATACCTAAGAATTGTGGCAACATAATTTTTTTTAAGCAGCTTAAAAATTAATGTTCATATTTTAAGACACACAAACGTGTTACACCGTTCTCTTTGCTGAAACTAATTTACTGCATGTGTATGTAGTACTATGAACAACAAGTTAGGGGAACAAAAAGGAAGTTTTCCAGCTGGTTCTTTCCTTCTGCTTCCATTCATTTTGTTACTTATATTGTTTTCAGTCCAGCAGAATATAGTAGCAATTCAACTGTAAAGGTGACTCACAAAGAGATTAATTCATTCATTCATTTATTCACTGTATTTGTTTTAGAATGCCCAGTTGGGAACATTCTATTTCCAGTAGATTCCCAGGGAAGAAAATCTCTAAAACATCATATAATTCGAAATCTATATAGTATACAGCCACTTAAATCAAAGTGACAATAATTATTTAATAATATTTGCAGTATGAAGTACAACTTTATTAAGACTATGCAAAAATGTTTAAGTTCTGAGAACTGAGAAAACTAATGACCTCATGCATATCAAAACTAGCCCTAAGTGTCGAGACATCCACCCCACCCCTGGCCCTACCATCTCCAACCCCAATCCTCATAATCAGACTAGAAACCACAACTTCTCCCATATTACAGCCAATAGAAAGCCAAGTGACTTCCTTCTACTAAGCCTAAATAGTAGAAGTATATCCAACAAAGTCCATGAACTCCATGCCACCATAGACTTGTACTCCCCAGATATAATCATCCTGACAGAAACCTGGCTAAAACCTCACATTACCAGTGAGCAAATACTCCCTACAGGTTACGGCATACTAAGAGTAGACCAGCTAAACAAAAAAGGAGGTGGTGTAGCTATAATATTTAAACAGCATCTAAACATCCAGATCTTAAAAGCATCAGCTCCACAAATAGGCAATGAAGAAATAATATATACCAACCTCAAAATAAACCAAAACAAAACCATCAACATAATTGGATGCTACTTCCCACCTGGCCAAAACATCCCTCCACTAGAAAACCTCCTCAGCTGGTCTACCCACCAAGAAACTATCATTTTTGGTGATTTCAATATTAACTGGCAGTCCTGTTCTGGCAACCATCCAACCCATCATGTAAACCTTCATGGCTTCACCCAACTAGTCCAGTCGCCAACCAGGATAAATAAAAACTCCAGCAAGCACACTACCCTGGATTGGATACTAGTTAGTAACAGCCCCCAGTCATATATAACAGGCTGCTTATCAGATAGCCTCAGTGATCACTCCCCAACATTCCTACTCAAAAAATACATATACCAAGCTAAACCTGTCATCTACCGTCAAATACGTAAAAAACTAAACTTTAACCCACTCACATTCATCTCAACCCTCAAAGAATGTAACTGGCATCCTCTAAAGTACCTCAGTCTAGATGACGCAGTTCAATTTTTTAATACTACCTTCCTGAACATCCTTAATTACCATGCCCCCATAAGATTTTCCAGAACCAAAGCACAACCCTCCCCATGGCTACAGAAAACCACTAAGTCAGAAATGAAAAATAGGGATAAAGCCTGGGAGCACTGGCGCAAAACCAAAACCCCCTCAATTAGATAGAAATTCCTAGAACTACGCAATAGAGTCAAAAAGCTAATAAAACAGGACAAATTCCAATACTACCAGTCTGCCCTAGACTCCTCACAACACAGCCCCAAACAATTCTGGTTCTCCATAAACTCCATCCTCCACCCAGGTAAAGTCAGTACCCCTCCTCCTAACATCCCTCACTCCTCAGAAAATATTGCTGCCTCATTCAACACACACTTCACCCAAACCATACTATCACTAGCTAAACAACACAACCCCCCTCCCCTCCAACCCACACCTTCAACTAATAATCTCCCCACTGCCTTCTCTTTTTCTCCTGTACCTACCTCCAACATAAAAGAACTCTTAACTAAACTTAAACCCACCAAATTAGCAGCAGACAACCTCCCAAGTGAATACCTACAAATTGCAGCTGATGCTCTGGCCTACCCAGTATCCATCTTGATTAACCGATCTCTGTCAGAAAGTTACGTTCCCACACTGTGGAAAGTATCACATATAATTCCCCTCCACAAAGGTGGACCCTCCACAGAACTAACCAATTACCACCCCATAGCTATTCTCTCTCCACTCTCCAAAATACTAGAGAGATGCATACACTCTCAGGTCTCAGACTACCTCCTTACTAACAACCTCCTTTCCAGTACTCAGCATGGTTTCCGACCAAACCATAGCACCACCACTGCTTACTCTCCTTTACTAACACTATCCTTCAGCATAAAAACAACGGCTATCTCGCCTCTGCTACTTTCCTACACCTATCTATAGCATTTCACATGGTCCCACACAAACAACTTATCTCTGTCCTCAATAACCTATCCTTCTCACAATCAGTCACCGACTGGTTTCAGAGTCACTTGTCTGACCGCCAACAATCCGTTGTATGGCAGAATGACATATCTCCCCAACTACCTGTCTCCACAGGGGTTCCCCAAGGATCCATCCTTGGACCCCTACTCTTCTCTGTTTACACCAATATTCTAGCCTCTGCCACCAAACATGGCCCACTCATACAATACGCAGATGACTCAGCCATCATCTTCTCAGCCCAGTCCCTACCAAAACTGCAAAAAGTCACACAGGAAGCCTTTTCCTCTGTTGAAACTTGGTTATCCGATGCCCAATTAATACTCAAACCCAAACAAAACTAAACTACTCATCTTCCAACCCACCAAACATACTCAAAACAACTCTCACTTTAACATCACAGCAAAAGACAACACCACTATATACCCAACTGAACACACCAAATTGCTAAGAGTGGAAATAGACAATAAACTAAAATTTGACATTCACATATCCATGACCATAAAAAAAGTCCACAAAAAACTAGGAGCATAATACAGAAATAAGCAATTTCTCACCAAAGCAGCAAAGATTTCAATAGCAAATTCCCACCTTATTTCCACCCTACTTTATGCCTCTCCAATATATACCAACCTAAGGCAATGCAATCTAAACAAGCTAAAGACCTGCTACAACAAAATCGCCAAATTCGCCACAGGGGCATCCTACCATAGTCACCACTGTCTCTCACTTGCTGAACTGGGCTGGCTTAAACTCCCTCACCTCCTTCAGTGGTATCAACTCTCACTCACCCACAAACTAGTAAATCATCCACTAAATGTCCCATCCCTCCAGAATCTACTCCAACCCTATTGCACCACCAGACCACTAAGATCCAGCAACAAAAATCACTTGCAGATCACTAAAGCCAATAACTCTGCTGGTGAAGCACTATTCTGTTGCACCATAGCCAAATTATGGAACTCCCTTCCACCCACAATTACCTCCATACCATCATGCACCCACTTCAAAACTTTATTAAAAGTGCACCTAAAAACATGCTGGCTATGCCCTTGCAACTCCCACTCTAATATCACCCACCCCATCCAACCACTACCTTTCTTTCCACTCCACTAACTACCTTGATTATAGCAAGCTCAGATGCTCATAAACCTAGTACTTATTATACAGCAGGAACTTCTCATTGTAACATTTGTTAATGTCTGTTATGTACTTCACAGATAAATATTCTAGTTGTCTACTGATGTACTATGTTCTTCATCTGTAAATATGTTGTAAGTAATTGCTATATTAAATTGTTAATCGCTATGTAATCCAATGTAACTAATGTCTGTTTATTTTAACTGTGGAGCTTTTCTCCCCGGGCCTCCGCTGAAAATGGACCTACGTCCAGTCGGACACTCCCGGTCAACAAATTTAAATAAATAAATAAATAAAGTTCTGATGGAGCAATACAGGAAAGCATGAACACAGAAACTATGTGCAATATATAAAAGGACTATAACATAATGATTACAAACAATTTTGAAGGCTAACTAAAGAACAAACTAAAAGAAAAAGCAAAGTTGAGTAGCAATGACTAAACAGCAGATATGTACTAAAACAAGCTATAGCTTCTCCAGTATAGATAATATTCAGTTGTACCTCAGGACCAAGTAAAGAAAATGATGTAGTTTTAGATGGCAGTAGATTATAACTACCATTCTTGTATTACTGAATACAGTATATGTACACTGACTATTCAGTAATATCAAATACAGTTATCTTTTTTCATTTTGATGATAATAATGCTTTAAAGATACTGCCGATTTTCCTTCTATCATGTTACACCACATTGTCAATTTCACATGAAATGATACGCGTGTGAAATGTCATCATCATCATCAACCCCCTTGTTCCCATTTTCGACATGGGGTCTGGGAGTCATGTCAGCTGTCACCATCTCTCTATTCAATGCCATTCTCTTCCACACTCATGCCTGTTGCAGGTCTTCTCTCCCACAGTCCATTCACCTCTTTGCTGGATGCCTTTGTTTATTCTTCATGTCTGTCCACAATCATCTTGACCAGATTGTCTTCTTTTCTACACATGTGCCCAAACCAGCGTAATTTGTTCTTTTTGACCTTTTCTGCAATCGGAGCTTCTTTAGCATTTGCTCTTATATCCTCGTTTATTCACCTGTTCCATGTGTGAATAACTTAGTAAAATTAGACAATTTCTTAAATTATTAATTGTTTGAACAAATTAAAAGACTGATTTTCCTATTAGAATAAATTAATATTTTCAACAAGATAGTGGTAGCCACACCTTATGAGCTTTTTCACTGAAATGTTATATTTCACATATTTCTGTGATGGGCATTATTGAAGAGCAAGAAAAACATAAATGTATACACTTGTTGGATGTCAGGAGTCAGTAGTATATTTTGACTGTATATATTAGTTTAAAATAACTGGGTAAATGTGCCATTTTTATGGAGGATTTGGTGCTCCCATCTTTACTAACCTCCACGAATAACAAAAATCAAAAGTTGCTAAATTTTCAGCAAATACCCCTTTCAGAACCAACTGTGCAGCAGTAAAAAGCCTAAGTTGGTTACAGTTACTCTATCAACTAATATATACACAGTTTGTCACTACATTTAAAATTATCCAGTGTCCATCTGCTTGTCCAGAACTAAATATCATTTTAGAAAACTATGTTCCCAGCTGGTCATTACAATCCAATGACCCAAACTCCTCTCTGTCCACAAACGTATCAAATCTGCCAGGCATTGTCTGTACTCGTACCATATTAATAAGGCCTGGAACTCCTTACCAGTATACATCAGATCAAGACTCTCCCTCCCATCCCTCCAAATCATTCTGAAAGACTTCCTAGCCAAAAATCTGTCACTGTTCTTGCTCAACAGCAGGATAAACTGTATCCTTAAATATGAACAAGTACCTATTCATACCTTGCACCTCATCAGACGCCCTTCTTCACTCACTTCCTTACATCTATCAATTTCTCTTTCCTGACTTTCTCTCTAAATATACTGTAAGCCTGCTTTTTTCTCACTTCATATTGCAGTTCCTGTTTGCATTATACTAACTTACCTTTAGTTTCAGCTCCCTAGTGAAATGTTGGCACTGCTGAAAAGCCAAAAAAAAAAAAAGACAAAAAACCCAGAGAAAAGTTAATCTTGAAAAGTGTTCTTCTCCTTAAAACATATTTTTTGCAAGTGGGCAAGCCCCCCATTCCCCCCATGTGAAGGGTAGCAAGGCCTCCAAAGGGAATATTCCTTGAAATGGCATCTCAGACTTGGCATATACAAGCCAGTCTTCCAAACATTCAATCTCTGTATTTCGGGATTCACTCTAGTGGGTCTCAACATTTCAAATGGTTGCCTTAATTTCTCTACAAACTGTCTAAAATGTTTTCTAAATATTAAATCATTGTCATATAACGTACCTATTCTTAACCAAAGTAATTTCTCTACAAACTGTCTAAATGTTTTCTAAATATTAAATCATTGTCATATAACTTGTATCTATTCTTAACCAATGTTTTCATATCATGTGTAATTTGGTATAATTATTTAAATTGTATATGTTTTGTATTAATTTTGAAGATAATAAAATTATTCTTCTTAAAATATTTTTTAATACTCTGGAACTTTTCTCCAATGAAAATTGGCTCCTATCCAGTCGGACTTTACACATAATCAAATGGCAATAAATAAATAAATGAATAAAAACTGTAAAGGTTTTCAAAATACAAAGTATCCAATATGGCATCTTAAATGTCTGTGCTTGGATTCAGGAAGGAAAATAGCTGTCATAAGTGAAACACAAGGGTTAACGAGTTTATATTTTCTAAAGGAAGTTTATACTCCACAACTCACATGATGAGATGGCCAGTCATTTTTATTCTAAAGATAAATGGATGATTATTTAAGAATTATCTGGGAAACATGTCAGGGTTTATTAAAAATTATTTTTAAGCTGCATGTCAGTAAGGAGAATATTGCAAACTCAACCAACAGTCAGTTGCAAAATGATTAATTTTATAGTCTAGGTGAAGCTCTTTTAAGCAACTCACTAGTCAGGTCTGTGGTAAGATTTGGGCCACCTTGTTATATACATCTCATCATGAAGAAGGTGATTGAAGAGATTTTTTCATTAGGTGGTACAGTAATCTAACAGACTTTCTTTTGGACCTATATAACGCTGCTGTGAATTGTTCATATCTACATTTAACACAACAACAAAGAGGGTGTAACTGCTGCTCAGAAGCATGCACGACAATCTCCAGTCTAAGATGCATGTTTAATCAGGCCACTATTTGATAAAACTTACAAAGATGGCCCCTGAACACAGAGTTGTACATGCTGCTGTTACACTGTGATTAAGACATCTTTAGTGATGTATTTTCATGTTTAACTGCAGATGTGACATCATCTTATTCGATGCTCCATGATAACATATACACTCGGGTAAAACAAGCTGTAGGTAGTATACAATCACTTTGAGAATACCTTGACAGAAAAATTGTAAACACAATTATGTTATCTGTCTTGCTTAGTTCAGTGTTCATAAATGTTATGCAATGTTTGCATAGTCTCTCCTACTTAACTATGCATATTCTGGCATTGTTCCTATAATGTATATATATCATAGGAGTCATATGGATTTCAAGGGAACTGAGTTTTTCGACCATAACACCTTACTATTAACCTCTAGACAAGGACAATGCCTGTCAAGCCCAGAGTGAATTTGTGTATAATCATTCAGTCACTCAGGTTTCAGTTGAAGGAATATAGGGTATCACATTGCTTAGCTTGCAGACTGAATCTTCTCCATATGCGGAGAATCACTGTGTAATGAACCTATATTTATACCATGATACTGAAGCCTTAGATCACTGATTCTAGAATTTCTGTGTCTGTATGCTTTGTGGAAATACAAAAGATCCAGGACCACTAGTTCAATGAGGTACATCCCAAAGAGGGCATTATAGTCAATAACTGGCTTAATCAATGCTGAACATAGGGGCAATAAACACTCTAGAGCAAGATGATATTCCTTGGCAATTAACTGTGCTACATAGAACGAATGATGATTAAATGAGAAGGAATTTTCAACCCACATTCGAAGGTACCTAATAACATTCTCATTTTGGAGTGGGGTATTCTCTGTGTTGTACGTTTGGGAGAGGGTTGTCTACCAAATGTGACATTATTGTACCATTTAGCTTTTAATTTGAGCCCATTTTTTACTGCTGTAGTTATGCATGAGGGGTCTAGATCACAAAACTGAACATTTAGGTTGTCGAACACCTAAACATCAACACCTAAACAGCAAAAGCTGAAAACTGCGAATGGCCACTTCCACAATTTTTTTCACAGCGAAAAATTTTGCATGGCCGTTATCTGGAATTTGCCCATTTCCCCAATGTAGAGTGATCTCGGAGTTGGCATATTTAGTTAGGGGGGGTGTGGGGG
Organism: Protopterus annectens; assembly: GCF_019279795.1. Classification (NCBI taxonomy): domain Eukaryota; kingdom Metazoa; phylum Chordata; order Ceratodontiformes; family Protopteridae; genus Protopterus; species Protopterus annectens. The sequence continues at coordinate 553,507,018 of NC_056747.1, read as the reverse complement.
CACAGATCACCACATTGGGGGGGTGTGGAGGGTAAAGCCCCCCCACTTTATTAGGGTTTGAAAGTTTATTTTCCTATCCGCCAGCCAAGTGAATTTTTTCCCTGTGAAAAAATTTGTTGAAGTGGCCATTTGCGGTTTTCAGGTTTCCCTGTTTAGGTTTCGATGTTTAGGTGTTTGACAACCTAAAAGTTCGATTTTATAATATAGACCCTGCATGAGTGCACATTCTTGTTGAAGGTTCTGGTTATCAGAGCAGGACTTGACAATGACTTCCCGATTTGTAGTTGCATACAAACTTGGACAGCCAAATATCATGATACAGAGAGCAGAAGAGTAAATGCTGAACAATAAAGGTCTATGTACAGAGCTCTATGGGAAACCACTGGTTATCTTCATACAGTCTGATGAGACACATGCCACCAGCATCATGTGATTTCTTTCATACAGTTTACTATCTGTTTTACCTTAGGCCATCTGGCATTATAATGTATAAACGCTTATTAACTATGATGGCATAGAAGATGGGGTCAACAATCTTAGTAATAGTGCTCTGTGGCGAACCTCAGGGACACAGCCTGAGGCTAAACTCAGGTAAATAGTTTATGCAATAGTTCCGCAAAGGCTTGTTTAGTACTATTTATTAAATGGCCATGTATATTATCAGAACCCATGGAGGAAGCACTTTAGGTCTTAGAAAGCACCATCAGCACACATTCTTTACTGATAATATGGGTTTGACAGATTAATGGATAACTGGGCTTTGGGCAATCATTTCTGGGATAGTTACGGCTCTGGAAGACATCACCAAATCACATACATTAATAAGGCTGCACAAGAAATAATAATACAAAAGAAATAGAACAAAACAGGAGTCAAGACTGTGGGCTAGATATAAGCAAACACTACAGAAAAAAAAACAATAATGCAAATGTAAGTACACTTCCTGATTAGGAACACTACAAGTCATACAAAAGGTAAAAAAAAGTCTCCAGAAAAAAGAGAAAGCTTAAACTCTGTATAAAAAAAATGAAACAAGGTAGCAACAGAAAGGAAGTAAATACCATTTAGAAAAAACACAACAACAAAAAGCAACCATTCTAACTTAGGCATCAAATTATTTACAAGCAAAAATGCATTAGAAGACTCTGACACTCACTGTTTGACTGAAGAAATAAGTCTGAAAATGCAGTTCATAAAAGTAAAACACTACTTGAATACACATGTATGTTAACATAGAAATAAAACACGTGAAAATGAGCAGAGAAACCCTATTAACAGCAACAAGTATGCCATTAACTAATCCAGCTTTGGAAGTACAATGTGTTAGGGGAAAAGCATTGCTGCTTTACATGGTATGCATTTTTCAGTTATTGACAGCTACTACCAAAAGCTTACAATCAGTTAAATCAAACTTTAAAATTATGGGAGGGGCCTTACTGTTTCCATGTGTGTGCTTTCAGTTGTTGGAGTTGCCACCAAGATAAGTACTCTCACTAACATTTTGAAGCTGTGTAACCTGGACAGCAGCATACATGTGTATGAAGCACTGTGATACAGATATTTAAGTCTCTCACCTGGGCTTGTTCACGTAGCAGAACTCAGCTAAAGTGTGTGGTACTTAGCACCTGTTTATACAACGAACTTTGTACCTATGCACAGCAGCACAACAGTACAGTCCCTGAAATGACTGCTTCGGAAATTTCAAGCCAGTTTTTCACACAGTTAATATTTTAACCATGCACAGCTTTTAATTAGTTAAAAAGGCAGATTAATTATTATGTCACGTTAAAATACACTAAAAAACATAAAATTATCATAAATAAACTAAACTGTAAAAATAGAGATGTCCAGTGTATAAGCGAAGTAAAATACTTGAGGGTGGTCATGGTACGGACACAGGCACTTCAGGCTCATGCCTCACAACATTGTACAGTGATAACTGTAAAATACACACTCCCTTGTGATTTATACACACACACAAAAAGAGAAAAAGAAATGTATATTTGCCAAAGAGTAAAATGGTCACGCAGACAAATCATTCAGTAAAAACTGCAAGAGATAACCATCAAAGCTAGATTCTTGCATAACACCTTAAACCTCCTGTAGTACAGGCCTGAGGAATACATGCAAATTTCCGCTTAAGGACATACTAGTGTTTCAGCTATATATATCCCTGAATGACCATTACTTTTTACATTTACTTTTTTTTAATTCTTTACTAGTGCATTCAGCCTAATAAATCCAAGCGAACAACACAGGCAAATAAGAAAACTCTACAAAAACACAACGGACTCGCCAATAACTGCAGAAAATTTAACAGTGTTCTGGCACCTCAGTTAAAATGCCTTCAGAGGAATATATTCAACACTACCATGCAGTTTATTTATATAGAATCTATAACTGAATACTAAGCAACAATTGAATACGCAATCAGGCATTAAAAGAGCCAACACCATAGATATACTAACCCAAAACCCTGTATTCATACATTCAAGTTAATTTCCAAATTTAAATCCCAAGGTATTAGTGTTCTGTAGTTCAAAATCAACCAACTCTCTAACTTTAACAATTTCTGTACACAATTGCCCCCATTAGACATGCATGGTTTGCCTAGTACAATATAAAATAAGCTATCATCAAAACCCCCATGCACTTCATAAAAATGTTCTGCTATGACATGCCAAACTGTTTCTTCCTGATGTCACCAAGGTGCTCCATGATGCAAACCATAATCATGCATTTAGTTTGACCAATGTACCATTTGAGAGGAGAACAACCACAACCTAAAATGTAACCCACCCCATAGCAACGGCAGTCAAATCTATCAGTAATCACAAACTTTTTTCCATTAATACAAGTGCAAGAGATATTTCTAACCCTGGAACATACATTCCACGTTCCACACTTAAACATACCTGCCTGAACATTAGTAACCCTCTTGTTTTGAATACTAAGAATTTCCTTCAAATTTCCATACCTACCATATGAAAAAAAATGACCATTTTAGGGAACAAATGTCCTAATTCATCATCATAACAAACAATGGCCATAAACCATCATTTAAGTCCTTCAAACTAGACTAATACCCAGGGGTTTAAATTTGGAAATTAACTTAAATATATGAATACAGGGTTTTGGGTTAGTATGGCTATATTGTGGGCTCTTTTAAGGGCTGATTGCTTATTTAATTGTTACTTATTATTTAGTTATAGATTTTGTATAAATAAACTGCATGGTAATGTTGAATATATTCCTCTGGAGGCATTTTAGCTGAGGTATGAGAACACTATTACATTTTTTGCAGTTATTGGCAACTCTGTTGTGCTTTTGTTCAGTTTAATGAAGCCAAATCCCACCAGTTGTAGATTCTGCACAATACAGCATAACACACTGAAGACTCAGGCTTTCTTCATGTTTCTTGCAGTTTTTTCAATTTTTTTTTTTTCTGTGACCTTTTTGCCTTTTGGTTTCGATGTTATTTAGGATATTTTGCAGTCAGTCTAATGTTATGGGCATCAGGTTTATTAATAATTTACGTGATTCTAAGTATGGCCAAACTATATACTAAAGTTTCTATTTAATAATCAAATTGAAAGTGAAACAAACTGAATGAATTTGCTGCTACATGTCTATGTACTTTGTGGGAGGAGATGAGTTATTTGCTCATATTTTATTGTCCAGTGGAGATATGCCAAGTTCAAATCCATTTACAGATCTGATCACCTATCTAATGGTGGTCAGGATTATAAAACAGCACACAGCATTAAAATGTAGAATGTACTTGACACAGCTATTTCAAAAAAAGGGTAACGTTTCATGTCTTCAATATTCTACAATGATAATACATTTCAAAGTCTTTAAACCATTATATCTTTCCAAAATAGGAACCTGAACAGAACGAAATGCCTTAGGTAGAGAAACTGCAGTGGCAAGGAAACAGAATGTACAAGGTAAAACTTATGCAATTACCTTCTGTACAAGCCATGTGAAGTAATAAAGCTGAGTGCAGCAGGTTTCAGAGAGCAGACCAAGGGTAAAAAATAATCAGCAGTATCTCCTTCATTATGAAGATGGACAACGTAGCCAAAATTAAGCCAAACACTCAGTTACAAAAGCAAACATAAATAACTGTTTCAAGGGTGCTTAATTTTCACTTGGAGTACATTATTTTAGATGCTATATTTATATAAGAGCATATTCATTTTCTTTCTGTCTTCTGAACAAATGGACCTTTAAAGTTACAGATTTAAAAGCCTCCCTGCCTAAGCCTTTCGCACCTTCACAGTGATTATAAAGTCGTCTCCACTGCTACATCTCTTTCACAGTCCCTTCACCTTTAGGCTCACTGAGGCACAATAAATGTCTTCTGGCAGCAGGTGTATGTAGCAACCTATGAAGCTGCTTCATCCCTGCCACAATTCCATGCAGCCACTAGACAATGGGAAGACCATATATCATTAACAACAAAAGTAAAAAGGATAAGAAAACTTACTGATTCAGGAAGTGAAATGGGGGATTCCCTAATGGACCAGAATACACTAACACAGTGGCACCTCATAAATCAGCTTCCGTTCCTCCCCATGTTATTCATTTCCTTTAGATGGCTCTCAAATTAACATGGGGGAGACTCTGGTGGGGGACCCTGCCACTGAATATATACACTGTTTACAAAATAGTTCAATAAAGACATGAGACTCCAAGAGGAAGATGGGGACAAAGCATCATCCACCAAAATTGAAACAGTGTCTTTTGGAGGGAACCAGGTTGTATTCTCAGTCCTTTAAGGATTTTTTTTTTAATGAAGATGCAGTGATCATAAAGTGAAAAGCCCTTTATGAAAGCAAAGTAGCACTGCTTCAGAATTTGGTGTTTCTTCAGCTTCAGTTATTTTTGCCAGGAATCTTAGCAATATAAAACTACTTTCAATATAAGAGAGTACTTTTTTTAGCTGAATGTGACTTTTCTCCCAGAATTTCAAGAAGATATTCATATAAATGCAGTTTGACTTCATCAAAAGAACTTTGCCACAGGACTCACGTAGTCAAGTCTTGCTCTCCGAAATACTTGGTTAAGAATCCATTTCATATGTAAACATGCTTGTGTTGCAGCAAATGGTGTCTTGCTTTCTGGTTTTCCTGTCGACTCTAGAATAGTGTTCTCTGTGAAATACGACTTGTGCACAAATGGAGGTCAAGTTTATTGATTTTATCTAAGTACTGCACCTAAGCCAGTTAGTATTACAGAATGTATAAAATGAAACTGAGCCCTAGTTACAGGAAGAATGAAAACCAGAAAGAAAGAAAGATGCAAATGCTCTTTTCCATAGCTGCCATAATTAAAGCTCTGATGTGCACATTACATAGAACAACAAGACTCACAACACTGAACATATTTTCTTTTTTTCCTGTGTGTGAACAGGTAGTCCAGTGAGAATGATGTTGCTATTTTTAACTGTTACAAAACAGCACAAGGAAACTACATGACTGAGTGACACAGCATGAAGGTGAAAATGAGTTTTACCCAGTTCTAGAGCCTACATTTCCCAGTTGATTGCATTAACATCTACACCATTGTGCCTCTTGAGTTAGAGTAGAGACTGGCAGTATTTCCTCGATATGTATAAGGAGGTCATGCTCTGCCTTCTTAATAAGTGTACTAATCAAATGGTAACAGTCTTCATTTTTTTCAATAGGTAACTTATTTCAAATTATTTAATAACTTATGCTAAGCTGATCAATCAAGAATTAAGCTCATTCTGCTTGTTTTCAGGAGTTGCCCATGAGCTTTCATCTGGCTCATTCTGCTTTCTTACACATGCTTGAGATAAAATTACTCAAGTGTCAGACGCCCTCAAAAAAAAATAAATAAATAACAAAGACAAATGGCATAACACCACACATTTTTCTCCATAGGAAATCATTGCCAGTGCATTTTCTAAAGATGTACCAACAATAATTTACTTTTTAGGGAGATCTCTGCCTACATCAAGTAGGTGTGAGTGTGGAGTTAGTATATACAAGACCGGGGGTATGGGGGCTTGCCTCCCACATCAGGAGGTGCTAGGTAGCTTGTGCCCTACAAAAAAACAAGGGTAAAGGAGAGCTTCACCCATTTTACTTTCAGGCATTTTTTTTCATTGATTAGAAACATCAGCTTTCAGCAAGTCAGTGTTTGATAGTAGAACCAGCTCAGTGTCATAGTATGCAAGTAGAGGTGCTGGGAATTATACAGGCTGCATGGCACCACTGTGCATTACCTTAAATATCGGGCCATTGTGACAAACAGTAGATACATGCTGATGGTGAAAAGAATGTAGCACTTCTACAGAGAAGACAAGAAAACAGAAATGGCCACTGTAAACAATTCCAAGACCATATGTTAGTATCTCTGTTCCTTACCAACAGAGTAAACAAGGGGGCTGGGATTCAAGGACCATTTACTTATGGCCACTGTAAACAATTCCAAGATCATATCTTAGTATCTCTGTTCCTTACCAGCAGAGTAAAGAAGGGGGCTGGCATTCAAGGACCATTTACTTCAGGTGTAAGGAATTCTACAAACAGCATCATTACTTCAGGTGTAAGGAATACTACAAACAGCATCATTACTTCAGGTGTAAGGAATACTACAAACAGCATCATTACTTCAGGTGTAAGGAATACTACAAAGCATCATTACTTCAGGTGTAAGGAATACTACAAACAGCATTATTACTTCAGGTGTAAGGAATACTACAAACAGCATCATTACTTCAGGTGTAAGGAATACTACAAACAGCATCATTACTTCAGGTGTAAGGAAAACTACAAACAGCATCATTACTTCAGGTGTAAGGAATACTACAAACAGCGTCATTACTTCAGGTGTAAGGAATACTACAAACAGCGTCATTACTTCAGGTGTAAGGAATACTACAAACGGCATCATCACTTCAGTTGTAAGGAATACTACAAACAACATCATTACTTCAGCTATAAGGAATACTACAAACAGCATCATTACTTCAGGTGTAAGGAATACTACAAACAGCATCATTACTTCAGGTGTAAGGAATACTACAAACGGCATCATTACTTCAGGTGTAAGGAATACTACAAACGGCATCATTACTTCAGGTGTAAGGAATACTACAAACGGCGTCATTACTTCAGGTGTAAGGAATACTACAAACAGCGTCATTACTTCAGGTGTAAGGAATACTACAAACAGCATCATTACTTCAGGTGTAAGGAATACTACAAACGGCATCATTACTTCAGGTGTAAGGAATACTACAAACGGCATCATTACTTCAGGTGTAAGGAATACTACAAACAGTGTCATTACTTCAGGTGTAAGGAATATTACAAACAGCGTCATTACTTCAGGTGTAAGGAATACTACAAACGGCATCATTACTTCAGGTGTAAGGAATACTACAAACAGCGTCATTACTTCAGGTGTAAGGAATACTACAAACGGCATCATTACTTCAGGTGTAAGGAATACTACAAACGACATCATTACTTCAGGTGTAAGGAATACTACAAACAGAGTCATTACTTCAGCTGTAAGGAATACTACAAACAGCGTCATTACTTCAGGTGTAAGGAATACTACAAACAGCATCATTACTTCAGGTGTAAGGAATACTACAAACAGCGTCATTACTTCAGGTGTAAGGAATACTACAAACAGCGTCATTACTTCAGGTGTAAGGAATACTACAAACAGCATCATTACTTCAGCTGTAAGGAATACTACAAACAGCGTCATTACTTCAGCTGTAAGGAATACTACAAACGGCATCATTACTTCAGCTGTAAGGAATACTGCAAACAGCGTCATTACTTCAGCTGTAAGGAATACTACAAACAGCATCATTACTTCAGCTGTAAGGAATACTACAAATGGCATCATTACTTCAGTTGTAAGGAATACTACAAACAGCGTCATTACTTCAGCTGTAAGGAATACTACAAACGGCATCATTACTTCAGCTGTAAGGAATACTACAAACAGCGTCATTACTTCAGCTGTAAGGAATACTACAAACAGCATCATTACTTCAGCTGTAAGGAATACTACAAACGGCATCATTACTTCAGGTGTAAGGAATACTACAAACAGTGTCATTACTTCAGCTGTAAGGAATACCACAAACAGCAGAGATTTGAAATGACCTCTACATAATTCTACTGTCTCTATGCTAAGGACAGTTTTGCTACTGGAAGAGCACCAGATGTGATATGTCAGCACATCTTGGTATAGAATTTGATTCTTCTTTACAAAAAAGTAGAATATCCTGCTCACTAGGTTACCAGGTATGGAGTTCTCTTAATCCTGATTCCATAATAAGTATAGAGACGGCCACTACCACACCCCTACTCTCACCCAGTGTTGTAAACAATTACAAGACCACTGCTGTTCTTCCTCCATCACTCATCTTGTAGTAGCATACCTCTCAATCTTGGAACATTAAAATTCTAGCATATAAAACAGAATGTCTTTTCATACTAGACGCTATATGGCTGTGGATAAGAAATCATTTTACAGGCTTAGTTCAGTTACTTAACCACCCTGGGATAATGACAACGCAGTGCAGCATAACAGGGGTGTTACACTTCTAAGTTTGCTGCCCTTTGTTTGAGAAGTTAAATCATGATCCCAGCTGCAAGAGTTAGTAGAGTTAAGGTGGTTTAAAAGATCCCATGTCACATATCAAAAAAAAAAAAAAAAAAAAAAAAAAAAAAAAAAAGAGTATTTTTTTTATTTGTATACATATATACAATTCATACTTTTACATATTTACAATATTTACATATTTTAACATCATTCAATCATTCAACATATTGATATTTCCTTTTTAAGTATTACCCCCACTCTTTTACCCACAACCAAAACCATATTTTTCCAGTATTTTTGTCAATGTCCATTTTCCATTGTATCTGATTTCAATAAGTCTTTCATTCCATATTGTCCATGTTATATAGAATATGATTCTGTCCATTTTCTTAGCTTCATTCCGGGATCTTGTCCCACAAAACCCATACTCTATCATGCCCAAGTTTAACATTTCAAAATTTAAATAACTTTTAATCAAATAATGTTTACATATTTCTTTCCACAGTTTTTGAATTATCTTACATTTAAAATGCATGTTCTGTAGTTTCCAGTTATTTACATTTATTACATATTCTATCCTGTTTTCTCTTGTATGGCATATTTGCCCCCACTGGTAATTTTCCTAAGTACAACATCCACAAAAATTCATTGCATTCTTTAATTCTTTTATAATTTCTGTATCTCATCATTATTGCTTTCTTTTTATCTCTCTCTCTTTTCACAGATCCACCAAATAAAAGGATATCATGATGTAACATACCGTTCTTTTCTGTTCTTTTCTATCACATTCTCTTTTAATTTCCACACTACAGTTTTACTGTAAAATTCATTAATTTCTTCATTAATAACACTTCGACTTCTTTTTTCTTTATTTCCATTTCTTCCAAAATTTCTCTATATTTACAATATATTGTTGTTTCTGTCAAATCTTTATTATTTTTCATTATTACTTTTAGTACTTTATACATACGTAAAGAGGGGTTTACTATTACAATATCGGCGTAGCACTGTACGCCTATGAACCATTCGAACTACAGATGTCCGAATAGTTCATTTGTGTGCAACCTATGAAATCGAATGTTATATTTGTGAATGTACTGTGCATTCACAAATATAATGTTCAATCATGTACAGGGATCGCGGTACAATGCAGTTAGGGAAACATGTCCCTTTCCTCACTGCAGTGCGATCGTGGAGTTGGAATATATAGTTAGGGGGGGTGTGGGGGGCACAGCCCCCCACAGGGAGTTGCAGGGAGGCTTGCCCCCCTGCATAAATGGGATGTTATGTGTAGGGGTTCGGGACTTACAGCAAGGGTGGTATTGTTGTTAATGCCATAAAATGTCATAGTCGACATTTTCGGCATTAACAGCTGCTTTTTGACATTGGTTCCATTCATGTATGTGTAATTTCGGCTATATAGTTCGATGATAAGGCCCTTTTTTAGTCTGCCTTTCGATATTTCAATAGTAAACCATAAAGAGGCTACATGCACAATCGGATTTATCAGCCCCAATCCACCCTTGTTCATCTTTCATATACAAAATTCCCCTCTTAATTGGGTTCAATCTTGACCCCCAAATAAATGAAAAAAAACCCCAGCATAATTTCTTTTTCATATTTCACTGGCATCATATAAACATTTGCAATATAAGCTATTTTACCTATTATTATGGTGTTGATTAAATGTTCTTTCTTTGTGTATGAACACCTACATGTTTTCCTGAATGTGATCATGTCTTTGATTCCTTTAATAACTTTATCCTATTGTTCATACCTGTACCCAAATACTATTCCTAAAATACCTATACCCTTTTCATTATATTTCACACTTCCTATAAGACCTTCATACCCAAATGTTTTGCTTTTCTCTTTATTGATGCTTAAACCAATTTCCTTAAGCCGTGTACTCAATTTTTCATTAATTTTGTTTCCATCCAGACTTTATTTTTTGCCATTAATACAATATCAACAGTGCAAGTATACACTACTGGTAACTGTATCTCCCCCATCATGTATATCATCCCTTTACATTTTAATAATTTCCATTATTAATGTGTTCATGATTATAGCAAAGATTATAGTGCGTGCAGGAGATCCTTGTTTTATACCCCACTCTATTTTCAAATCTTCCCCATCAACCATTTATATTCAATTTCACATAATTTGTTTCATATATTGATTCAATTACTTGTAATATTTCCCCTTCAACCATTTATATTCAATTTCACATAATTCGTTTCATATATTGATTCAATTACTTGTAATATTTCCCCTTATGTTGTATTCTTGTAAAATTCCCCATAATGCTTTATACTGAATATTATCATATGTCTTACTGACATCACCTATCATGATTTTTGTTTTCACTTTTTTATTAATAATATCAATTACTTCCCTTATTATCCAAAATAGGCCTTGACTCCCATTTCCCTTTCAGATCATATAATCTTTCTATTTTACATTGTAGTCTTTTAGCTACTATTCTCACAAAAAAAAAATTATAAAAATTATAATCTGTATTATTCAGTGTAATTGGTCTCGATTTTTTTTATTTCATCTTTATCTCCTATCTTTAATATAAATCTTATCACACCTGCAAATTTCTTTATATTTAATTCCTCTTTCTAGCCACTCATACATTACTTTTATAAACACCAATTTTTGCCAGTCATACATTTCTTTATACATACTATATTCAGTTTTGTGCAAACCTACAGCTCAATTAACATTAATATCTTTCAAGATCTTATTCAACTCATGTACATTTATTTTTCTCTTTAAATATTCATTATTTCCTTATTTCATTTTTCAAAACTATAAATTTGCTCTATGTTAACTTATTTTTTAATATATAAATCTAATATATATTCTTTAATTATTTCATATATTTCCCCTTGTACTTTAACTTGTTTCCCATCTATTTTAATTATCTTATTTATTATCATTCCTTCTTTTATTATCTTACATACATATGGTACTACTTTTTCTATTTTTCCTTGTAAGCAATATTTTTGCTTATATAACAATTTATTAGCCTTATCCTGATTTTATATGTGCGTGTGTGTGTGTGTGTTTGTGTGTGTATGTATGTATGTATGTATATATATATATATATATATATATATATATATGTATGTGTGTGTATATATATATTTTTTTCTTTTTCATAAAATTATTTTTTCTTCTCTATCAAGTCTTTAAATAGTTTTGAATTAATATTTTGTATTCCATTTTTCTTTTTATCCTTTTCTTTTCTACACATTCTAAAAATACATTTTTGTATTTCTTTTTGAATTGAATCCACCGTATTGTCCAATTTTCGTAAAAAATTCTCTCATACTATGTTGTTGCCATAATTTTGTAATTACTTTTCTTTCTCCTGAATCTATTTTCATTTACTCTTCTTATGCCTTTTCCTGTTTTAATATATTCCTCATTTTCATGGATTCTTATCCAAATCGCCACATGATTAGAGAATCCATTATATTGAACTACTTGTTGTGCAATTTTTAGGTCTTCTGATATAAAAAAATAATCAATTTATGTCTTAATTTAATTTCTTTTGTAAGTGCAGTGTTTATTTTGCCATATTTTTAATTTTGCACTTTTCATAATTTCAGTAACCATTTTATCATCACAATTACTCTTTTATTTCTCAGATTATAATTAAAGTCACCTGTCATTATTATATTCATGTTAACATATGCATAATTAGGTATACTTTTAAATATTTTCTCTTTCTTTTTTGTCACATATGCATATAAAGCTATTAGTCTATATACATATTTTCCATCTTATATCTATCTCTACCTGTTATTTATCCCAGTTCTACTACTGTAATATTTAATATTTTTATATTTTTTGACATAGTATACATATACCTGAACATGTTTCTTTGTCTATATTCCAAATAACAGTACCATTCCAAAGTTTTTTCTGTTTGCACCCTTTCTTCTTCTGTACCATTCTAATGTATTCTAACACTATTACTTGAGCATTTACTGCATGCAGCACTCCATTGTAAAATACTAATTCTTCTCTTAATATTCTTCATACTGTTTACAATCAAAGCCGACATTTTCAGCTTAATAGAACAGTTATTAGAATAAACTTCTTATCCCTTACCTTTCTTATTCTCTCCAACCATTATATTTTTAAACTTTCTTTTTCTTCCCCGAAGTCTCTTTTCTATTGAATTTTTCTTGCCTTTTAATATATGCCATTCTAACTCTTCTTCACTTGTTTCATCTGTCTCTCTTTCTTTTTCTTTCACTTTGTCTTGCCCTTTAAATTTAAATACCATTTCTATGTTTATAGGTTCATAGGTAGGTACTAGGCTATTGGCCCTAGGGCCTATATAAGCCAAGCCAAATGGTACCCTGGCTTTTGCCATCCAAGAAAATTATTTTCCTGTGCCCCTGTCAAGCAGAGCCATAGAAGTGAACCCTGGGGTGAAATTCCTATCTCCCATCCAATCATCAAGATTTTTCTTGAAGAGTGCTAATGAGGAGCTTTGTTTGATATAGATAGGTAGTTTGTTCCAGAGTATGGGAAGTCTCTGGGACAGGAATCTATCCCTCCAGCATGTTTTGTTTATTGTGGTGACAAGATTTAGGTCCCTAGAGCATGTAGCTCAGAGATATTGGGATTTCTTTATGTGGAGCATGTCCAACAGCTCTGGGTTTGACATAGCTTTGTATGTTAGGCAGAGATCGCCTCTGAGTAGGCGATATATGACAGAGTAAAGCTGGAGTTTTTTGAGACGGTCTGCATAGGGCATCTTTTTCATTTTGGTATCCTCTTTGTTTATTGTTTATTTATTGTTGTGTTGTGTGTTCTTGTATAGCATTCTTTTCTAACTCTTTTTCTTGTATAATTTCATTTTCACTTTCTTTTGCATTTTCTTGTATTTCTACCTCACATTCTAACCATGAATGTCCTGTATTACCACATTCTTACATTTCACTTTACATTTCTTTGCATTATGACCTATCTGACCACATAAATAACATCTTTTTTGTCACCTTTATTAATTAAACGATCACTTTTTCCACAAAAATAACAAGTCTTTGGTCATCCTCTGTACCTCACAAAACATCTATTGCCATGCACATTAATAATACTAGGTATGTGTATCACATTGTCATTTTCCATTTTTAAAATTATTCCACATTCCCAATCCCCAGTCCATAACCCTCTGTCATCAAAGATTTTAGTAGTGCCCACCACTTCTTTACATATTGTCAACAAATATGTTCTCAGTTATTTTGCTCCAACTTCAGTTCTAAACTGAATCAAGATTTTTTTTTGTTTGCCTGAAAAAGGCTTGCACAACATATTCTGACCATGGAAAGTTTGATTTCTTTTTTTCATAGGCCCCCAAAATGTTTTCTATAGCCTGGCCAGTTTCAAAAGACACATCACAAAAAGTGTCTTTGTTAATTAATTAAAATGAAAGCTCTTACCTCTTCAGCTTTTACTCCCAGAGGTGCAATAACATTGTCCCATACATCATATCTGCCCAGGCCTTTAATTAAAATGAAAGTTCTTATCCCTTCAGCTTTTACTCCCAGAGATGCAATAACATTGTCCCATGCCTCATATCTGCCCAGGCATTTTTCTTTATTACTACTCTCCTAAGCAATATATTTTTTCTTTACTTCCTTCATCTCTGTCTTCACCTTAGCTCCTTCTTCCACCATTTGAGCATAGGACTTTTTTTCTAGAAACTTCTTTGGCTCTTCTTCCTTCTCTTTTTCTCCCTCTTCTATTTTTCCATAATGTCACTCCAGAATATAGCAGTTCCACTTTCTGGCTCTGTCTGGTTAACTAGTTTCTCCAGATACTTATCCCACAACCCTCTCTAGTGGAGGGTTGAAATAAACATTTTTCTGATATTTCTGCCATTTCAAACAGGTTTTTCTGGAAAATTTCTTCTGAGTCCATCTCCACCACTGCATTTAGCTCCCTTTCCTTCCCAATCTCCTCATCATCAGCAGACAACATTTTCTCTGTTCCCACAGCACTTCAAAACATTTCTGGTAGCAATTCTACCACTTGTTCTTCATTTTCAACACAGTTCTCTTCCAAAATGCCTTGGCTCTCAGCAGCCATGCTTTGCCCTGTTCCTCCTGACAGCCTCCATGCCTGGTCAGGAAACAGGAAGTCAAGATGTGTAACACCCAATCTTTTGCCCTATTGCAAAGAGTAGGGGAAGTTCCCCCAATGCCCTAGGCAAATGTTCACTAGTCTATATGAATACAATAGGCTGATAGGTTCATAGCAGGTTATTATGCTATTGGCTCTAGGGTCTTTATAAGCCTAGCCATCTTATACCCTTGTTCCCTTATTGACCAAGTTCTATGGTCTATATTTGTAACATGAGTCTATGATCAGCACCGACTGCCCTTATCCAAGAGGGACATAGGTGACACCTCCAGGGTAAATTTCTGGACTCCCATCCAGCTGTGTAAGTTATGCTTAAATAGGGTCATTGAGGAGCTTTGTTTTATGTGAATTGAGAGCTTGTTCCAGAAGAGTGGTAATATCTGGGAGACATATTTGTCTCTCCAGCATGTCCTGTTAATGTCATAGGCTAGGTTATGATCCTTAGAGTGAGTGAATCTTGTCCCATTTGACTTGTGGATGTGCAGCATTTCCATTAGGGCAGGGTCCGATACTACTCTGTAGGCCAGGCGCAAGTCGCCTCTCAGCAGCCTATAAGATACAGTGACAGGGCCTTCAGTCTGTCCATGTAAGTCATGTGTTGAAGGCCCAGAATTTTCATGGTGAGAAACCTCTGAGGTCTCTCCAGCTGCTGCAGATGTCTGGTGAGGTACATACAGAAAGGAGCGTTGTACTCTTTTAGTGGTTTGATGAGGGATGAATACAGTGGAGTTATAACATTCTTAGCTTTGGATGCTATGCCATTGCTTATGAGATGTACAACATAGAAGGCCTTCCTTACTACTATAGACACATGGTGATTGAAGTTAAGGTTGCTTATGAGATGTACAACATAGAAGGCCTTCCTTACTACTATAGACACATGGTGATTGAAGTTAAGGTTGCTATCAACCTGGTTTTCCAAATCTTTCACCCCAGCATTTGAGCTAAGGGGGATACTGGTAATATT
Organism: Protopterus annectens; assembly: GCF_019279795.1. NCBI lineage: Eukaryota > Metazoa > Chordata > Ceratodontiformes > Protopteridae > Protopterus > Protopterus annectens. The sequence continues at coordinate 553,491,276 of NC_056747.1, read as the reverse complement.
GTAATTTACAGGCACTTCCCCTTTGCCAAAAGGGATGATAATGCATTTTGTTTTTGCATTTAGTTTAAGTCCATGGCTTTGGCTCTATTCATTTGTCTGGGTGAGCCCTTTTTGTAGTATGTCAACATCATTGGTGGACTCAGTGATTGCACCCAGTTTGCAGTCACTGGCAAACATGGTAAGCCACAGCCCATCTATTTTCACCTGGATTTCTGAAAAATAGATTCCAAACAGTTGAGGGCCCAGCACAGATCCTTGTGGTACACCACTTGTAACTGGTCTGCTGGTTGAGGTGAAATCTTCAATTTTGACTGTATGCATTCTGTTGGTGAGCCAGTTGGCTACTCATCTAGTGACATATTTATTTATTTATTTACTTTTGTTTACCGGGTTAGTCCAACTGGATACATATCCATTTTCAGTGGAGGCCCGGGGAGAAAAGCTCCAGTTATACAGCATAATAAAATATAGAAAAACATTACATAGCATTTGGACATTACATTTGAAGCACTAGACATTTCAAAAACAACATATTACGATAAAGAAAGGAAAACATAGTTAGGCAGTGACATTTGTATAGAGTAATAGTTCTTGAGTTAACAGAAATAGGAATGAGACAGAAGCAAAAGGCTAATAGGATTGAAGATTGCTGGAGGAGGGAGTGTAAAGACTAAAGGGAAGGACTAGTAATAATGAAATGATAAGAAGTAGAGATATATGGTAGGGAGTATAATTATGTTAGTGTCAGGTATTTTGTAAAAGAAAAGAAAAGATAGTTAGTCTGGGTTATTACAAGAGCATAACCAGTGATTAGAGAGAAAGAGTTTAAGTTTGGTTTTAAATAATGGGAGAGAGGAGAGGGTGGTCAGATCGTTTGGTAGTTGATTCCATATTTTACCCACTGTGTTTGAAAATAAAGATTTGCCTGCTAAGTTATTTGAGAAGGAAATGTGTATCAACATTTTGTTGGCAGAGCGCAGATTCTTCAGGTTATTATAAGGTCTTATAAGGGTAGAGAGAATTGGGGTGTTACTAGGTTGGTAAAGGGCTTTGTGGGCAATTGTGAGTTGATTAAATTGTAATAATAGTGGTAATTCAAGCCATCCTAGCCGTTTTAGATTCTGACAGTGATGGGTCCTAAAAGGAGAGTTGGTGGCAAATCTTGCAATATTATTGTATGCTCTAGTCAGATTGTTAAGATTATGTTTGGAAAGATTTGTGTATATGGGGGAAGCATATAACAGGGTAGAGATTAAGTGAGTTCTGGCTATTGTGGCTCTGGTTGTTGGTGTAAGGAAGAGTTTAATGCGGTAGAGGGAACCAAGTTTTTTATTAGTAGATTTAATTGTAGCATTTATGTGATAATCAAACTTAAGTTGATTATCAATAGTAATTCCTAGCAGTTTGGTAGTGGGGTCTGGAGAGATAACGGTACCATCTTCAGATGTAAGTGTGAAATGGAGAGGGGGTGATAGGTGAGATGGGTTAAAGAGCAGCAATTTGTTTTTTTTAGGGTTAAGGAGAAGACAGTGGTTAGAGAACCATTTTTCTATAGTAGAGAAGGCTTTTTGTGTGTGAGAATGAAGATCAGTTTGAGATGAGGCAGAGCAAATGATAGTGGAGTCATCAGCATATTGGATACAGATAGACTGTGGAATGGAGAGATGAAGGTCATTTATGAAGATGGAAAACAGTAGTGGACCTAAAATAGAGCCTTGTGGGACACCTAGAGAGGTAGGAAGAAGGTCAGAAAGATGGTTTTGCCAGAGAATGGCTTGTTTTCGGTTGTCCAGATAGGATGTGAACCAGTTCATGGTAGGATGGTTGAAGGAGAGGGACTTCAGTAAGTGGAGGAAAAGTTGATGATTAACCATGTCAAAGGCTTTAGACAGATCAACAAAGAAAGCAGACGATAAAATATTATTGTTACGATTATTGTTGATACAGTTAGTAAAGGATAGTAAGGCTGTGGTGGTACTATGAAATGGCCGAAATCCATGTTGACAGTTAGCCAGGAGATGATGTTGAAGTAGATGGGTAATAAGTTGTTTATGGATACATTTCTCCATAATTTTGGCAAGTGGGGAGAGTAGAGCAATGGGACGGAAGTTAGAGAACTCAGTAGAGTCTCCACCTTTGTGGAGAGGAATAATGTAGGAGATTTTCCAAATTGATGGGATTAGGCCTTCTGTTAAGGATCTATTGATTAATATAGTGACTGGGTAGGCAATGGCTTTAGCTCCTATTTTGAGGTATTCAGCTGGTAGTTGGTCAGCTGTGGGAGTGTTAGGTTTTAGTTTTTGAAGTAGAGAGGAGATATAGGAGGTAGGTATAGGTTCTAGGTGAAAAGGAGGAGGAGTAAAGTTAGGTTTGGCAGGTTAGATGTATCTGGGTTTTGCTGATTAGCTAGATTAAGTATAGTGGTAGTAAAGAAAGAGTTGAAGGCATTGGCTGTTTGAATTGGACAGTCTGGGTTAGAGCCTAATGGGTTGGGTGATTCAACTCTGCCTGGGGATAGAAGTGAGTTAATAGTAGACCAGAATTTTTGTGGTTGTTTGAGTGATGTTTGCTGAAGTTGTATATAAAAGTTCTTTTTGTCTTGTAGGATAGCTTTTTTTGTAATATTTCTTTGTTGTCTAAAGATCTGGTGATCAGTTGAGTTCTTTGTGGACTGCCATTTAGCCCAAGATTTGTTTCTATTGTGGATAAGTTTCCTAGTATGATTTGAGAGCCAAGAGGCTGGTTTATTTTTCATTCTTATGGAACGGGTTGGGGCATGTTAGTCTAGGACTGCTAGGAAGGTGCTATTAAAGTAATTAACAGCTTCATCTATAGGGAGAGACTTTAGGGGAGACCAGTTACAATGATAAAGTTCAGTTAGAAAGAGTTCCTGGGTTAAGGTGTTTTTTGCTACGGATGGTCCTGACTATATAGGGAATACTAAATCATGTTTTATTTCTGATAATATACATGAGAGAGTGGTCACTAAGGTCATCTGGAAGGGTTCCTGTTGAATATTTTTGTTGTGGACAATTTGTAAGAATCCAGTCTAAGATATTTTTTTTGATTATATTTGTTTATTCTGGTAGGAGTGTTTATAGCCTGTGAGTAGCCATAGAGGTTAATATGAGGGGAAGGATTAGTGTTGTTACATAAAGTCCAATCAATATTAAAGTCTCCTAGTAGAATTGTCTCTTGTGGGAGATTAGTCGAAAGCCAGTTCAGGAGGTCTTCTAATATAGTCAGATTTTTTCCTGGTTATGGGTTAATCACCACTTTTAATTTCTCCAGATTCACCCACCTGGGGGAGTTTCTTAATGATGCCTGAGTGGAGGATTTCGTCAAAAGCCTCGTCTAAGTCAAGATAGGCTATATGTACTGCTTTGCCTTCATCCAAGGCTTTGCTGACATTCTTGAAGAAGTCCACCAAGTTTAATAAGTATGATCTACCCTTAACAAAGGCAAATTGGGTCAGGTCAAGAGTTTGAAGGTCACCTATGTCTTTGTTGATAAGGTCCAAGATGTTTCTCTCCATGGCATTTCAGAAAAGGCTGGTTAGGCTTATGGGTCTATAATTCCCAGGGTCATTTGATCAACCATTTTGTGCACTGGAATTCCCTGTAAACACAACTCTGACCTAGTGGGACAAAACTGGTCTACAAAGAATAAAAAAAAAAAAAAACAATTCAGTAATGTATGTATCCTTAAACAGTTCTATCTTAAAACACTAATCACTATCTCAATGAAGACAATGCCAAACCTGAGCACAAATATTGCAGTATTATATGTAAATTAGATCAACTGAGGTGCATGAACAGAAAACTCCTTTCCAGTTTCCCTGATCAAATTGTGAATGAAGTCCAAAGATGATATCATTAGTACCTGACTTTTAATTGCTCAAGGTACCTAGCTACTACTGGTGTGACTGTGGAGTTGGTATATATATATATATATATATATATATATATATATATATAAAAAAAATGATTGGGGGTGTGGGGGATTGACTGTTATTCCATAATGGCAACCCCTTCTCCTCAGTAACTACTGAATTTCAGAGACTGTCTTCTCTGAGAGTCAGTGAATGGAGTCTTATGTCTGCCTTCCATAAATGCCAGTAAGTAAAGTTCCTGGAGTTCCACTATATTACTCTATCAATGGCCAGATCCTTTCCGAACACTAGATTCTCCTGGTCTCTACTTCAATGCTATGTCAGTAATAAGAATTCTAAGTCTTTCATTCCAGTGCCTTGAAAGTAATTAGTACATTCTTACCATAGGGATCCTCATTCAAAGTGATGGAACATATCATATCACTCAATCTCTCCTAGTGGTAAGTGGAATATCTTAACCATCTCCATTTACACCCCCTCCCAAACAGGGTGATAGCTTAACAGGGCATCAAACTACACCTGACATGTACACAACACAGGAATCTTACAAAGAGTAAAGTACTCCAGATATACAACCAGTTTCGGCATAATATAATGGAAGAACCGGACCCTTACTGATATGCGGGGGGGGGGGGGGTCTTAGCACATTACTACTATGGTTGCCAAGCTTTACAACACTGCAAGGTTTTTTTTTCTTTTTTTTGTGGCATGCTTGATTAAAATTCATGAAATAACACAGGGATAAAACAAAAATAGCAAATGGTTATGTTGTAAGGATTAATTCAAAACATTATATTTACGAAAGTGTGAAGTCTCTACTAACCAAAGGAAAAAAAAATATTTTTTTTACTTTCTTTTTTTGACAAAATGTTTCAATATGAAAATACACTGAACATGTAACTACAACCTTAATTAGGAGAGTGCCTAATATGATTTGCCAGTGATATTCACGTTTCAGTATCCATGCTTTCCTGATACCTCTCACGTTTGCATTTATATACTAATGTATCAAGTTTGTTTTTCCACGGTGTTATAAATGCTGGCTAGTACTTACTTGAGTTTAGACTAATGAAAGGTCTATAACATGAAATTTATAATTTTGTTATCAATTATACATACATACATACACACGTACATAAAAATAAATACAGCAAACGTATTCATTTCTAACAGTGAAACCACTATGCACTAGTTATCAAGCAGACACACACAATAAATAGCAGCAGATAATAAAAATGCCTGACTCCTTATACGGAATGGCATTGGAGTGTTTTTTTCCTGTGAGAGAATAAACAAATTTAAGCCTGTCATTAACAGACCAATGTGGGTTCAAATTCAGCAGGGTGTGTGTGTGTGTGTGTGTTCACGTGCATGTCTGTCTGTCAAAATAAATAAGCCTATATTTTTGAACATGATAATGACAGTGCACAAAGTCAAAAGATATCTTATCTGGCTGTCTTGATAACTCTTTTGACAACTGCAAGTTTGATCAAAAAGGAATAACGTAACTTGCAGTGGCTTACAGATATCAGAGAAGATGCTGAGATGTTGCTATAAGATTGCTAAAGTCTTGCTACAGACACAGTACCAAATCCATAAGAAGAAACTGAGTTAGAAAAGCATAACAAAAACTCTGGAACTTTTCTTAACCAGAAAAAATAATTTTAATAACAGATAGGAAAAATGTAGATTTTATATTCACATCTCTGCCTAAAAATCATTTTCTAAAGACATCAACTGCATACAAAATATAGATTGCAAGCACTAACACTTGCTTCCCCACGTCTAGGCATAATTAGTTGGAAAAATAAATTATCACTATACTAAGGATCTAAGGATAACATGCTGTATAAAAGTGCATCCATTTCAGTTTCCCAACAGACACTAAGACTAAAAAGATGTAATAGCTCATTAATTTATCTCAACCCGATGGCTACATTAATAAGATTAGTTCACAATAATATCTGTTCTTCTTATCTAGGGCATCATGTAACTGACACATTTAAAAGAAAATGTGAATGTAAGCTATATTACAGCCATGCGGAGCAATGAAATAAGATGCTGAATGAATTAGGCAAAGAACACAGCAAATATCTATCTTCATTTGACTAATGCCGTAGGCCAAATATAGGCTTCTGCAGCTTATGCAGAAAATGGTTACAAAAAAGATTATCATTTCAATTAAGTTGCCTTCTGGTAGTGCATGCATTTGTATGCAAGTGTCAGATGATGAGGGAAAGGACAGTGTATGTCTGTGAAAAAAATGTTTATTTATATACTGCTAAGATACAGTTTTACTTAGGATGGTGTACCTAGTACCTTAGTATATTAATATATTTTTACATTTTAAGACTTTATTATAAAGGTTATCAAAGAAATGGAAGCTAATGTCAGAAAGATTAAAGCAAAACATGAACTGAAACTAGCATCCAAAGGAAAGGATAATTATAGTCTTCTTTAAATACTTCAGAAATTAAAAGTAACAAACAGCAATGTTCTGAACTAATCCAAAATAGTACCACCTATTCTGATTGTAAAAATATAGCTAATATGCTTGCAGATAAATATTGTGCTAACTTTAACCATGAAACAGTCATCACAATTCCACAAACACTGGAGTCTGTTGCATGTCCAATATTTCAGAAGAACATCACCTAACATTGCTTTCAAAAGCTAAAATACCACTTCCAGGGGTGCAGAAAATTTACCTGAATAATTAGTAAAAATCACTAAACTTGCTTTTGTAGAACCTTTACAAATCTTAATAAAGTTAAGTTTAGCCACAGGATATGTCCCTGAAGTATAGCAGTCAGTTGTGACATCCCTTCACATGATGGGAGCTACCACAGATCAAGAGAACTATAGACCCATCAAACTAAAAACTCTAATCTGCAAAGCAATGGAAGGCTTTATATACCAGTACTTAAACTATGAAATCAAAAACTTCATACAGCTACACCCTTAACAAATTGGCTTTGTCAGTGGCAGGCCATGTCTACTTAATTTAGTAAACTTCTTCAAGAGAGGTCAAGGAGGCTCTGGACAATGTTCATTCTGTGTATGCAGCATATCTAGATCTGGTTAAGGCATTTGACAGAATCCTATATACTGCTATTATAAAAATGACAAAGCCCTAACTATAAAATCATATTTACTAAGGTGAATAGTACATTGGCTAAAGGACATAACCCATACAGTTAAAGTGGGAGGTGCCTCTTCAGACAACAAGAAAGGTACCACAGGACTCAGTACTAGGACTTCTCTCTGACATATACTTCTGCAGGATACAATCATAAACACAAACCTCTGATTGACTGACAAAAGTAGCTACTGGGCTATAAAACTGGGTGCTATTATCTATATTTTATTTATTTATTTATCAATTGGTGACCGGGAAAATCTGACTATGACAGAGCCTATTCTCAGCAGAGGCCCAGGGAGAAAAAATGCCTTGATATGGATTCCCTGCACTGTATCACAAATTATTGAAAAAAATTCTCTGAAAGCACATTTCATCAAAAGCTCATTTCCCAGAATCACAATTTGCAGAACACTTTGCATATAAAAAGATACTACTTAAAATGTTTTTTTTTTTTTGAACAACCCCCAACCTCCTTCAGTAAAATATATTAAAATGTACTAAGTCTACCGTCATACAACTGTGGCTGGTGCACAAATTCAGCTTTGTAGAGATATGGGTTTACAACATGAGACTAACCCCTGCAAACATACAAATGATCTTCTAGCCTCATTTCTCATTTCTTATTATCCAAAACTACATCAGCACTTCCTGTACATGTATGCATGTATGCAAATATATATATATATATATATATATATATATATATATATATATATATATATATATATATATATATACAGTGCTGGTTTGTTTTTGAACATGGTTGTTGCACCATGGTTTTTCATCATCACCACCACTATGTACTGAGTTTGTTTTACTGTATTTCTGCTTTGTTACCTACATCTGTGGTAATGTTTTGGTAGGGTGGCTAGATCCTGTAAACTATTAACCTTTGCAAATCTCAGATATCTTCTCAAAACACAGATTTCAAATCATGTCTAGGTTTACTGTGAAATAAACAAAAATAAGTAGCATTTGGACCTTTGCTTCACCACATCTAAATGTTAAACTCATTCTGGGTCTTCTGTCTGCATCAGAGGTGATTATCAGAATAACTACCCCAGGGGGCCTTTTGAAGCCTAGCTATATTTCCAAAGCTGAGAATCAGAACCTTGATTTTGTGTCTTTGAGGTAAACATCTTAACATTATGCCAACTCCATCAATTTCTGTTGTGTTAGCATTTCATTCTCTTTTTTCACATCGGTGTCATCGCGTCACCACAATTATATTCGGTTTCTAATGTGGCTGCTGCCTACAATACACATTGAGGCAGTCATGTCCCAAGGCTAAAAGAATTAAATGTCATGTTCATTTGGTTTTTCAATGCATCAGACAATAATATTAGTTAAATGCAGTTTACATACCTGATGCTATGGTTTTAAAAGAAAAGACCACATATCTTTTTGAAGTAATTAATTGCCACTTTAAAATCATTGTTCTTGACAGCTGGCAACCTAGATTTTATTTCATTCCAAAACTGAACTGCAGTACTTTAAAATAAATGTCAAGCCATAATTTCCACAGTCAGACAGACAACATAATGATACCACTCTGCATTAGGAATCATTGTTTGCTTCTGTTTTGATTTTCAGTTATCTGACACTGCAGGGCACACTGAGATCCTGTGAAATAGCCGACTTTCACACAGAGAATTTAAACTCTTTTTATGATATACAGGAATGAGCAATCATGTTTTCCTTACTGTAAAAGTGAACAATGTTATAAAACAATTGCAGAGTGGGAGTTAAAAGAACAAGGAAAGTTCCAGCTGCAGGAAAGATTAATGAGCACATATTTTACAAAGAAATGAAAGCAAGTTGATTTTTTTCTGGATAAGTAGCGATTTAAAAAAAGAAATCTATTCAGTACTGGTGATACCAAAAGTCTGCAAAGCTTTGCTGGCTAGCAGACACCAGTCCAGAAATACTAAACAAAATGTCAGAAGGATATTTCATTAACATGTTGCTGATATAAGCTTTTATTCCGTCCTTTATTAAAGTAGACATGCCTGTAGAAATGTAACTCTTCATATGTTATATACTGACATGCATTCTAAAACCTTAAAGATATTTAAAAGATATCTGAAATGTCAGCAGCAATAGCTGAGAAACTTCTTTTCCATGCAAGCAAAACTGAGGAAAATAACAGTTCCCAACCATAAGCATACTTCACAGTAAAATGTTAATTTTCAAAATGTGTACTAGCTATACTAATCCTTTAAAAAACAATGAACCACCTGCACAAAAACTATATTTTTTAACACAACCAAATGTTTGGTTCAGTATTAGTAGTAGACATTTTGAAACTTCAAACATTACATAGTTTTCATTGCAAATTCATAATCAGGCATTAGTTTACTCTTTTAAAGTATGTCTTTTTAACTTAAAAAAAATGACGGTTAAACTACCAGGTCTTCAGTGAAACCAAAGTGGATCCATTCTCCTTTGCAGGATGTAAAGATTTCACCACTGTCTAACATAAACTATTATATGAGTAGGTGGGTGCCTTTTGTTAATATGACATGTAGGTCAGGTGTGCCAGAGAAATCCGAAGAATATCTGCCTCTTGTAAGCACGGGCAGAGGTAAGGGATTTTCATCACTTATGGTCACTACAAGAGGTACAGATCAGATTTCTCAGGCAGCAAGGGTGCTGGAACGTCTGCACTACTCATGGAATCTTCTATCTCTTTCATGGTTTACAAAATGTAAGTCATATTGCATCCTATTGTGATTTTCTTTTACTTTTTTGACATCTTTCATACAAGCCTTAAGTGTTAAATGGCACAGTAGTTAGCTGATCATTTAAATGCTGCAAGTAATAGAATTTGTGACGAATGCATGCATTCTGGTCGAACAAAATCAGTAACATGTCTTTAGGAAAAGACCAGCATAGCCTACATGATATCACAAATGTGGCATTTTCACATCTCTGCAGATTCTATGATCAAACATGTAAATGAATAGTCAGTCCCATCCAGGCAGCACCAAAGTTCAGCACCAGTATAAAAAGTAACAGAATATTGACATTAGCTGCAACATTGCAATTTATTAAAACCAAAAGATGCAAGACAAAGATAAGTAATTTATAAATAGACAGACATGAATCTAGATCGAGAGGGAAAGTTAGATAACCCATGGGAACCAGCCAATTTATGGCTATACAAAGATAAATTAAATGTCTTTGTCTTTAATCTTTTATTGGATTTAATGCAATACAGTGTTTTAAGCTAACTTCAATATTATTTTTCTTTTTTTCTTCCAGACCTTTTCCATGGGTGAAACATGCATTAAATGGTTATTTACTACAGATGAAATCTATCACACAGTTTCATTTTATTTATTTATTTATATTTGTTTACAGGGGTAGTACACTAATCAATGCTGACCATTTCAGGGTCGCCCTGGGTGAAGTACAAAACATTTCACAAAAAAAAAATCAGAAATAGAAGCAATAGCAGAGTATTTTAGACTAATTACATAGAAATATGTGTATATGCACTCTAGTGAACAAGTACAGTGCAATGTATAATATATATTAGTTTCTAAAGTGAGTCAATGTTCTGTAAATCTTGAGAGAGGAGATGGGATGCAGAAAGAAGATAGGCTAGGTGACATGCCCTGTGTTGAAGAAGCATTTGGCTTGGATGAAGAAGTACTTCTTGAGTTCCATTCTGAATTTGGAATAAGTGTTGATTTCCATAATGTCAATGGGAGAATGCTTGCCAAAGAGTAGGTGCCTGAGAGGAGACAGCATTTACAGTGCTTTGGAGTTTGGTTCTAGGATTTGTGAGAGTTGACTTGGCTTATGAACAGTGTCTCAGGTTGTATGAGGACTTTTTTTTTTCTTGAAGTCTAGCTGCAAGAGGAGTAAATGAGTGGAGCTGGAGTAGTCTGTAGCTCTGGGATCCTAAAAATAGGTTAGATCTTTGCTTTATGGATAGCCATTTGGCTTTTTCTAGGGTGATACAGTAATGCTTACAGAGAAATGGGTTTGTAATGAATTGGCAGATACTGTTAGAGATAGTCTTGAGTATAGCAATGTTTATATTGGAAGCAGAAGCAAAAACTGAGAATTCATATTCAAGTTGTGAAAGGAGAACCCCTTTCCTAATGGTTGCTCTGGCAGGTTGAGATAGAAAAGGGGAGATCTTTTTGGCCCAGAACAGAAGGGAGTTTATTTTGATTCTCACTTTACCTGTGTGGAAATGGAAGTTTAGTGGCTGATCAAGTCATAGTCCCAGGTATTTGAAGGTGGAGGTTGTCTTTATGGAATGGTTGTGTAGGTTAAAGATAGTTAACTGGTCAGGTGTTTGGTGAATTTTCTGTGGAGCTCCAAAAAGCATAATTTTGTTCTTGGCAGGGCTGAGAAGTAGTTTCTGGCTTACGAGCCATTGGTGGAGCTCATGTAAGTATGAATGGAGTTGGCACTGAATGTTAGTGTTAGAGAGACTTTCTCAATAAATGATCATGCCATCAGCATAGAGGATATATGGGTGACGCGGGATGTCACAAGGAAGTTCTTTAATGAATATGGAGAAGACAATGAGGGAAAAGAGGTTGCCTGTGGTATCACGTACGTAATAGCTATAGATTTTGATCAGGAGGATCGTAGTTTACCTCTGCAGTATGTGTGTGTGTGTGTCAGTGAGGAAGTGTTTAAACCAGGGAGCAGCATCTAGACTGATGTCAATTCAAATTATTTTATTTTGGAGAAGACAGTGGTCAAATGCCTTTGTCAGCTTTATAAATAGGGCACCTGGAAGAAGGCCACTATCAGAGTTAGCAGGATGTCATCAGTTAGAGACCAAAATACTATCACAGCACTTTGTCCGTGCCATAATCCAAGTTTTTTGAGGTCATCAGATGGTACTGCTGGATACAGAGGGAGAACTGGGTGTAGGCTAACTTTTCAAGAAGTTTGCTCACAATTGGAAGGATAGATATTGGATTCGAGTGAGAGGTATCTTTTGGGTTGGCTTACTTTGAGACGGTTTTAATTAGAGCAGTTTTCCAAATCTGTGGCATGATGTTTTGTGTGAAATAAATTATATATGTAGATGATAGGAAGGCATAGATGCTCTCTGCAATGATATATGAACCAGGGATTTATGTTGTCAGATCCATGAGGGGTGTCAGCGGAAACATTTTCAAGTAGAATAGCCACTTCTCTGGGATGTATGCATTTAAAGTGGAAGAGGGGAATGAATGCTGGTGGGGTGGACAATGCATGATCTGGAGGAGGTGTGCAGTTTATTCAAGGGGGGGTGATAAACGCTTTAAGGAAATGTTCTAGAAAAAGTTATGCTGTACCACATTGAATGGAGTTTGTAGACAGGGTATCATGAGGACATTTCCATACTGCAAGTAGGTTAACCTTTTTCCAAATGTATTAAGACTGTAGTTTCCAAGAATGTAAGAGGGTAGCTTGTTTCTTTGGATATTTATTTTGTCCCTTCTGATGTACTTCTTGTCTAGGTTACACAAGGTATAAAGTGAATATATTTATATATTCTGATCTGTGTGATACATAACAGGACACATTATATACACTTTTGTCCAAGCTTTACATTCCATACTTTTCAGAATAAGCATGGTGCAACATTGCTTGTGTTACAGAATGCATTGCAGATGTATTATGGTTCTAGATTCCCCAGCATACATCAAAATCTCTTTTGAAATAATATGGTATAACACTGAACTCAACTGTCCCGGCCCCCTTCATTAAACACATCACACCGAATTACACTTGACGACCTTTATTAAAACTTCCATAACATAGCTTTGACTACAAAAATTTATTAATTACAACTGGACATAATACAGTTGATTCTAAACACAGCATAACCATCCTCATAATGTTAATCAGGACAGCGTACCTGCTCATCCTGCCCAGTAAGCAGCGTCCATACCTTTGCTTGCTTACTTTACTTATAAGCCTCCTTGTAATGTTAATCAGGACAGCGTACCTGCTCATCTTGCCCCAGTAAGCAGCGTCCATATCTTTGCTCACTTACTTTACTTATAAACATCCTTGCAATGTTAATCAGGACAGCGTACCTGCTCATCCTGTCCTAGTAAGCAGCGTCCATAGTTTTGCTAGCTTACTTTACTTAAGAAGCAGCTTCCCAGACTCACTTCACCTTCCATTTATTGAATTACCCATCCTTTACTTATGAAACAATGTCCCAGCTCACTTCATAAACCATTCATTGAATTACCTTCCAACCAAATAAGCAGCATCCTTACATCCGCTTGCTTACCTATTCACTAAACTTCCTCCAGCTGCTCATTTCCTTCCCTCAGATCCTCAAAATGAACCTTCAGACACCAGAGGGGGAAGAGAAGAGGGCAAGCCTGTCCCTCTTCTCTGCCAACCAGCCTAACCCAGCTCCCCTAACAACCCCTCCCATCTAACAAAATTTATAACCAACTATCCCCCATAAAAGAGGGTGTTAAGCCAAACATCATTCGGTGTACCTATTTGTAAACCAAATCCAATCCCTGTCATCAACTCCAAAACCCTAACATACCAGTACTGAAACATACCAGTACTGAAATTTGCCTTAATGAACCTAAATAAAATAGCATTACCTGTAACCCCCCTTGTACCATGCCAGAACATCCAATCTAACTGAATACGTTCCATTTTCCTCCACTTCCATCAAGCAGCTGACCACTTCTCCCTCTGTTAACTGCACTCTATGACCGCATTGCACCACTCTGTTAACCAGGACATATTCTGTGACCGATATAGGCAAAAGCAATTCCATCACCTTCCATGCTACTTCCTTCAGGCCCCAAGTACTGCTACCTGCAAAAGAAAGAACAATGTAAATTCTCTGCATACATCAAGCAAGCTTTCTTAATGACATTAAGCAATGTCAAAACACACCATGCCCCTAAACTGCCCCTGCTAAATTGCACTAGCTCCCCCACCTCAACCTAGCACTACCTTAATCACCCTACCAACTATCCCACATGGTTACTGAAAACCCTTGTTAACAGGGGCTATTTATATCACAGATGCCATGTACAGTAGAAGGAAACCAATATTAATGTCCTGTCTTGACATGCCATGCTAGACTATTAATGTACAACAGCAACTTATGTGAACTGTAACAGTCCCCAATTCCCCTAACTAAACTGAATCACCTGAAACATGCACATAGCCGCAATACTCCCAGCCACAGAAAGACCACCATCTCACCCGGACCCTGAGCGCATTAGCCTTGTCATTAAAATATATGTAATCACTAACCGTCACCCCTCGTCCATTGTTTATTGCTATAATTATACCCATCACTCCCCCACTTGGTATATATTCCCATGGTAATATATCTACCACCATTTGTTCCTTAATATAGAGGCAACACTCCTTATCTTGACAATGGAATGAGAAACAGTCAGAGCCACAGAAATTTAAACCATGGCATCCCTGTTAAAGTAGTGACTTACCTCCCATAATGTAACATTGGGTGGGAGGGTGACCTAATGGTTAAGGTGTTTGCCTTACAAACACAAAGTGCAGGGTTTGAGTCTCACAAGGGATAATTGGCTAGGCTTAAAATGGCTCGCAAGGGCAGTTAGCTTAGTACTAATCTATGAACCTATGAATCTATGAACCTATACCATTGCCAGATGTCCAACCCCCATAACAAACTGAACTACAGGCCTAGTTCTTATCAGACTGAGCTACTGGGGAGGGTCATCTTGCCATGCCCATCTGCCACAAACTACTGTTGTTCCATGGAAGACAACTTCTCCTGCACTGTGAGACACCTTGGGCTCTACCGCCACTGGGCCATCCTTCTCTGTTGCCTTCTCTACAAAAGAATTAGAACAAAATATAGAGGGGAAAAAAAGTTAATCGAGTCAAGTGGAAATATTCCCTTATAGAAAACTTTACCTAGTTGCATACTACACTTGTGGTTATGAATACAAAAGGAATCAAGTTAAAGCTATAAGTGAAAGAGGGACCAAGGACCAACTCCACATCCGGAAGTCTGTCATAGAGTGACTTCAACCTCTGACTATACCTGCACTTTGCCAGCAAAACAATCCTGATGAAAAGCATGTCCAACCTACCTCTGACCCTAACAGTGATCCACCAGGAAGCACCCAATCCTTACGAGAAGAAGACAGCAATCCACCAGCATGACATCAATCCTTATGAGGAGCAGATCACAGACATGCAAAAAGACGTCAAGGGAGACTGATATGCCACCTATGATGCCCCAAACCATTCAGTTTGATTAATTATGCTTGTAATGACCTCATCACAAAACCCAGCAGCTAATGGCCATCAGCACTTTATTCACTGCATTTAATATAATGTAGACGAGGGCTAATCCTAAGTACTGTTTCTTGTTCTTATGCATTTATATTTTGATAGATACAATGCAATACTGATTATTTCCTACATATTGCCAATACAAATTTAGAAAGTGGATAAAGTAACTGGTTTGCCTAGCATGCCTTTGTAATTGATGGCAGTCATAAATGAACCACATAAGGCAACGCATGGTATTAGGTCAGCATCGGTGAGCTGACCACCATTCTTTTAGGACAAGGAGCTTCATATGCTCTATGTACTACTAGTTATCTTAAGGAATGAGGGGAGGACTACTCGTTTAGAATTTGCAGTTCTACCAAATGGCCCCAGCCTATTCATTTTGGTTATAAATCAAACAGCAGAAATTATCCTAATTTGTCATCGCTCCCACAATCTGGATAGCTGAGAGATATGACGGCCCCTCTTCTGACATTGAGGCATCACGCATGCGCAGTGACACCCATCAGCAACCAGGTTCAGGGCCCGCCAAAACCATGGGTGGCATCAGCTAAAGACCGTCTCATAAAATGGGCACGATAGACTGCACCCCCCAGAGAAACCCAACCCCAAGCAATTACGCGAATTGTCAGAAGACTACAATGTTGTAAGGCACACCAGTCATGAGAAAACAATTCGGTCTTAATCTTACCACCATAGCAAATCAATGGCTCTGCAGTAGCCTGAACTCGTACAGGGTACGCAGTCTGCTCTTATGGCACTGTGTTTTATCCTCATCAGGACGACCACCATGTTATGGACCCGAAACAATCCAATGAAACAACTGGTATCCACAAAACATAAAAGCCCTTTCCTAATTATGGCCCTTATAAACTTAAAAAGTTGCTAACACAGGACTTCTCCCTGCATGCACTTTTCTGAAGGATACGAGGTCTGAAGTACCAATAATTTTCAGATTAACCCAGCGATCTGCCAGAAACTCACATTTTATGGGGGAACAACCAAACATATATGGAAAACACATCAAATCATAGCGAAGATCTACTTGAAAGCCTTAGTACACATCTGGCCCTCCCTGCAACAGCCAACACACAAGCCTGAAGCAACTGTTACATCAGTTATCTCACTGCTATGCTACTGTGTGAAAAGAACCACAAAAGGAACCTCTAGGGCTGAAAATCCATCACTGCAAATCACTCTGAAAGTTTTAACCCAACCCCCGCTACCACCAAAGAACTCTTTCAGCACTGACTGCCATACACGCAACAACAACCCATGCCATTCTGCCATCTTCTCTGACTCTACTGTCAAGAAAACAACTGCAAGCAATAATACCTTAAGCGGAGCAGCTTGCAAGAACGGGAGCAAAATTTTATACAGCCGTCCACCTTAGTCATGAAAGCATCGCTACCACATTAAAATTAATCTGAATTATCACTCTGCTCAGCTCAAAAAATTGCTAGCATAACAAGAGTGTGCTAACCTACCTTATTTATTTATATATTTATTTATTATTATTTATTTATTTTTTTTTATAATTTAGCCCTAAAACCAGAATGTATCACCACAGAAGTTATTTCCATCCTCCGATCAAGCCAGGGATGGCAGAACACCACAAATTCCCAATGAATAAATGAGGCCAAATCCAGACGTTGTAAAACAATCTGGACAATAAAAGCGCACCACCAGCTCAAGAGGCCATGTCACCCAGCTCCCTCGGGCACCTCACAGCCCCAGACATGGCTCCACCAACTGGAAAACACCATCACCACCAGAAATTAACCCCTCCCCCCCTCACTGCTTACAGACAATGTGACCAACGATTTCCTTCCCAGCATTTGATATTCAACTTGCTTCAAGCCTAGAAAAAGGAAGATACATAAAAAACGTGAGAACTGCTACAAGGTATTTTGGACAATGAAATCTGGTGGACGTGTTTCTCCTGTTTTGTACTACCGCTGCTTTTATAAACATTGAATGTTGCCAATACCAGATAATTCTACAGCCTTTTTCAAAGGAGAAAACTGTTTACACTGGCACTACCTTTCTTCACAGGTGACTCGTGCAAAATGGCTCTGGTTCTAGTCATCCTATTTGCTTTGATTTTGATGTTTGAAATCCATTGTTCCTCAATGATCACCCCAACCCAAAACGACTATGCAGAAACAAACAATAAGATAATACACGTGGCCAAGTACAAAGTACTAACTCCAAACCTATCGATCCCCCTCAATCAGAACGCTTAACTATACTGTCCTACCAATCCACACCGTACCCAATATAACAATCAAATCACCCAGCCACTGTTTCACCCATAACGAGAGAAAAAAAAAATATCCTCCTATACAGATCATCTGTCTCCCACAACCAAAACCCACCAGTAACCACCAGGCCTACTTGTTCCACAGGAATACCTACAGGTCATCTTGGATGTACACTTGCCTTAGCAAGTTAACGTCAAAATGTGATTACTTATCCAGCTACACTTGTCTAAACCCCTTAAGCCCCTCCCCACCCTTATCTCATTTCCTCCCAATCATCCCTCCCTCCATTTAACCCTTTCATCTCCCCAACCCACTTAACTCCCATTAATATATCAGCCTAACCCTCTCTTGGAAATGTCCTAGGACAACCTGGTTTGTTGCCAAACCTCATTTATTTAATACTTTCCTTTCAAAACATATTCACGAGTCTGTGACAAAGTTACATCTCTTACATCCCAGTGGTACACTCCCCGTGACATGAAACATCAATACCTTATCAGATATGTCCTGGTCTGCAGACTTTTCTTAAACAGCTAACCTTTTTTATCTTGTTTTCATTTTATAATTAAAATAACCAAGTTATAAGAATAAACAGATTAATAATATAACTAGTATCAGAGTAAAAGATCCATGAAAAGAAATAGAGAAGAGAAAAAGGCTAAACACTAGTAAATGGAAATTTGTAGTAATACAAAATACAGTGTCAACATGGAGTTCACTTATCATCATTGCTAAATGCATAACTTGTATTAATGTCCACATTTCTGATCATTATTCCACTTCTCTGATGTAATCTATAATGAATCCAAAAAAAGTTTGTACAACAAATTCCTCTTCAATCAGACTCAATATCTCGCCCCTACGTTTCTCACAAAAGTTGCAGATTTTACTGTCAGACTTCTCATCTACACGTTTAACTTCTCAGTCACCTCTGGCATGAAATTCCCCATCCTATAAGAATTCCATTAACATTCTTCTTCCAAAAGCCCCCTTTCTCAAGGAACTCAAAGACTATCCCCCATCATCAGTTTCTGACCCATTACTACAATCTTTGAAAAGTTACTATATACTCAAATACTTAATACCACAACTGCTGTAATGTCTACCACCAGTAGTACATACTACAATACAAGCAATGCAACTTATTACATACAGCAAGAGTTATGTTTGACATGTCTTGTGGTTTTGAGACTGTCAGCCTTAACATTTTATCGCAAAAATTCAAACAGCATAACTTTGGAGACAACATTATAGTCATACTTTTAAAATTACCTTACAGAAAGATCATTTCACTTTTATACTGAGAAAATTATATCCTCAATACAAGGGTACCCCAAAGCTCAGTTCTAGGCCGTAGGATATAAATAAACAACAACCCATAACTGAACTCAGACTGCAAGAGAATGACGATCCTGGTATGTACCACAAAGATAAGGATATATAAAAAGCACAGTAAATCACACATAGTCCTACAGTTGCAGCAACAAATATGTTTATTTAAACTGTGAAATTGGTCATCTGCTAACAAATTTGAACTCAATCGAACAAAACCAAATGTAATGTTTTTTGCTTCAGCCGTCAAATTATCTAGTTTACCTAACATTTTACACCAGTATACAGTGGGAAACATTATCCCTAATGTTTCAGACTGCAGATATCTAGGCATAACATGTGATCCAGTTCTCACTTTCACAATCAACAGTGATAATACTATAAGGAAGGTGCAATCTCAGCTCAAGCTACGTTTATAGGTTGGTACTAGGCTATCAGCCCTAGGGCCTACACAAGCCTAGCCAAACAATTCCCCAGATATTTATTCCCACAATATTTACTTCCCTTGCCTCCTGTCTAGCAGGTCGACTGATGTGATCCCCGGGGTGAATTTCCCATCTCCCATCCAATCTTCAAGGTTCCTTTTGAAGAGAGCCAAGGAGGTGCTCTGCTTGACATGTATGAGCAGTCTATTCCAGAGTATGGGGAGTCTCGGGGTCAGGAACCTATCCTCCAGCATGTTTTGTTCATTGTGATGACAAGGTTTAGATGCCTGGAGTGTGTGGCTCTGAGGGATTGGGATTTCTTTAAGTGGAGCATGCCCAACAGCTCAGGGTTTGACATGACCTTATATGTTAAGCAGAGATTGCCTCTGAGTAGAAGATATGCCACAGAGTATAGCTGGAGTTTTTTTAGATGGTCAGCATAGGGCATCTGCTTTAGGCATGTGATTCTTTTAGTGAGGTATTTCTGTGGCCTTTCCAGCTGTTGCAGATGTCTTGTGAGGTACATACAAAACGGGGTGCTGTACTCTATAATGGGTCTAATCAGGGATGAGTACAGTGGGAAAATGACCTCCAGTTTTCTGGACGAAAAGCCCTTAGTGATGAGGTGTGACACATAGAAGGATTTCCTGACTGTTGTGGCAATGTGGTTATCGAAGGTGAGACCACTGTCCACCTGTGTCCCTAAGTCTCTCATCACACTTTTGGTGTTTAGTATACTGCCACATATGTGGTAATTCATGGGTACATGTTTTTTCCCAAAGGGGATAACTATACATTTCTTTGCATTAAGCTTGAGCGCATGGTTCTGGCACCAATCATCTGTGTCTGT
This sequence comes from Protopterus annectens, assembly GCF_019279795.1. Taxonomy (NCBI): domain Eukaryota; kingdom Metazoa; phylum Chordata; order Ceratodontiformes; family Protopteridae; genus Protopterus; species Protopterus annectens. Next base: position 553,471,079 of record NC_056747.1, on the reverse strand, counting down.
AAGGCCCTTTTGTAGAATATCCACATAATTTGGGAATTCAATAATGGCTCCCAGTTTGCAGTCATCTGTGAAATTTGTTAGTCAGAGTCCCTTAGTGTTGGCATGTACTTCAGAGAAGTAGATGCCAAACAAGAGTGGTCCCAGGACTGAATCCTGAGGTACCCCACTTGTCACTTGTCGAGAGAAGGATTTGGAGTTGGCTACTTTTACAGTCTGGGTTCTGTCAGTAAGCCAGTTGACAACCCATCGAGTGACATAGGGATTTATGCCCAGCTTGGTAAGTTTATCTATGATTCCAGAGTGGGGGATGATGTCGAAGGCCTTGGCGAGGTCCAGATAGGCTGTGTGGACTGCCTTACGCTTGTCTACAGCTCTGGAGACTGATTTGAAGAAGTCAATCAGGTTCAGGAGACAAGATTGTCCCTTTAGGAACCCAAACTGGGTGGGTTCCAGTGTTTGAATGTTGCCAGTGTCTTTGTTTATAAGTTCCATGTTAATGCGTTCCATGACCTTGCAGATCAGGCTCGTCTGACTGATGGGACATTAGTTCCCAGGATCCAAGGTGAATCCCCCCTTTTGGAGTAGGATAACTGTAGCTGTGCGCCAACTCAGTGGGCACGAAGCCTGAGGTGAGGCTATGATTAAACATGACACTTAGGTGAGGTGCCAGTTCATTTTGTAGTTCATGTAGTACACAGCCTGGGATGTCATCTAGTCCCATGGATGCTGTATTCTTAGCTTTGGAGAGTGCGGTTTCTACCTGTGTGGTCATGATTACCGGAATTTGGCAATCTTTTGGTATAGAGATGGGTCCTTTAGGGGGTGAGAGGGGGGTGAAGTTGGCACGAAATTGATCTGCCAGGATATTGGTAATATCCTTGGGATCAGTATATTAAATGCCATTCTGTTATAGCTCAGAGCAGATCTGAGCATTGCCATTTAGATTCTTGACATAACTATAGAATGCCTTGTGGTTGTCTTTGGAATATTTGGCAATTTTATTTTCATAACTAGCTTTGGAGGATTTTATAAGGGATCTCAACTTCTTACTGTGACTGGTAAGGGAGTTTTTTACATACTGGGATTTTCTTCTTTTCTGCAACTGTTTCTTCCTTCTGTTGTATAGTTTGTTCATGGCAGGGGACCACCAGATTGGCTTCCTCTTTTTGGAGGAGAGCATCTTGGTTCTATTTGGGATGGCACGATTCATGCACAAGTGGATGTGCTCATACAGTGCCTTAGTGTAGGATTCAGCAGTCGAACTTTCAGCTCCCATCTGCATGGGTGCCATGAAGTTTGTCACTTCTGACTTAAATAGCATGAAGTTGGCTTTGGAGAAGTTTTTTTACAGAGGTTTCCTTACTGGGGGGTGGGGGTGGGATGTGGATGTCAAGGGTGATTTGCTTATGGTCAGACATGACCAATGAGGGGGAGACCACTGGTGTGGAGCATCTGTCTCCCATGTTGGTAATGACCAGGTCTTGATCCAGGGCATTGGAATTTATGAATTTCATGAACCACTGGGAAAAGGTGTTGGTACCGGAGTAGTTTTCCCAGTTAATGGCAGGGTAGTTGAAATCACCCAGTATTAGGGTGTTTGGTTGTATCTTAATATTTTCTAGTATGTTTAGAAAGGTGTAGTGAGATACTTGGGGCATGGTGGGGGATTTGTAGCAAGCTACAATTTGGATTACAGTCTTACCTAGTGTTAGTTGCACCTGGAGAATTTCAGATGCATTGTGTTGGACAACTAGCCTGGAGGTGTGAATTTCCTTGGTGAATATGGACACTCCTCTACCTTTAGTGTTTTGGCCTTGGTTTGTTGGCCAAAAAGTGTGGTAAGAATTGTAGCCTAATATTGCAGGGGTGCTCTCTGGAGTCTTGAACCAGGTCTCAGTTACTCTACAGATATTGATGTTCTCAATTTTTAGGAGTGCCTCGGGAGACTGCATTTTGAGGTTTAGACTTCTAGCATTGAGTAGCACTACCTTCAGATTTTGCATGCTTGTATCTGTTATGGTGGTGGTTTTGTCCTTTGATCCTTGCCTAAAAAAGGCGCTATAGGGGTGGCAAGAGCTTTAGCCAGTAACCTGAATCCCAGGGGTGACATGTGCAGACCATCTCTGGCAAAGCATCGTGGTTTGTCGATCATGTCGTCCCAGGCAGATAGATACTGGATTCCTTTTGAATGACACCAGAAGCTTAGCCAATTGTTGAAGTCAATCATTTTGTCCTTATACTGTGGTATCATTCTGGGTGACGGCAAGATGCTACTCAGGACTAGGGTCATTCCTGCTTGGGCCACATGATCCAAGAGCTCTTCCATGTCTCTTTTCATGTAGTCCAGGGAGGTATGTCTCAAGTCATTCACTCCAACATGGACATATATGATGTCACCAAGGGTAAGGATGCAAATGCTTTTTTTAAACACTCCCAGCTTTGCAAACAGATGAAAATACAATTTACTATTCTTGAACAGGTGATCCCAGACCCCAGGGGCGGTTACTGGGAAGCCAGGTTGGAGTATTGGGAACTGCTCTGACAATTGAGGCTAGATGCAGGAAGGGCCCCAGGATTGAATGACAACATCAATATTAACAGTGTTCTCAAGTTAAGGGCTGCCTGTTTATAGGATTTTACACATTGTATAGATTATTTTGTTTGATAACCCCCTTTTATACACACACATACAATCATTGATTATTTTATACTATTCAGTTTATAAGATTTGAATCAGTCAACTTGGACAGGATTATGTTACGGGTTGAAATACATAAAACATTTTTTTGACTTCACTTAGACACTAATACATTGTGTATTTTAGTATTTCTCCAAATTACCTTCTATGGAAGTTGTTTCAACTGGTTGGTTTAATACATTAACATATTTTATATTTCATATTTTATATTTATATTTAATTTAATTGATATTAGTTCATTTTGGCACCCATTGTTGGTTCTATTGTAATAATTTGGTTTTATTATATTATATATGTTTATTTTATTATGTTTAGGTAAGAAGATTTGAGCAATGTATTTTAAAGGACATGACTTTACATTTTGATTAGGAAGAGCCATGTGATGTAGATTTTTTATTTAAGGACTGTTTTAGTCATTAGTATTTATTTTGTTCTGACGAAGCTTGGTATTGACCGAGAGAAAGCGCTCAACGTTTCAGTTCAGTGGAATAAAGCTGTGTTTTTTCACCGTGGTACTGGTATTTAATCAGTTCAACTATTATACCCGGGTCCTGTGCTGTTTAAGTATTTTTTTCCTTAAACTGGTTTTTAATTATTATGGCAGCCCCAGCACTGTTTGTTTTCCCCTCTGAAGCTATGATTTGACTTATCCATTTCTTTCTGCTAATTTCTGCCCATTGATCTGCAGTCAAGTGCGTTTCTTGTATTAGTATGAGGTTGGCTGTGGTTTTTAATGTAAGGTGTAAGAATAGTTTTCTTTTCTTCTTGTTTTGGAGCCCTTTAACATTCCATGATTCTATTTCCCACATTTATTTGTTAGGTGTATTCCTTAGATATGCCATGTATATTAGTTTTGTTTTGTTATCTTTGTATGTGTTACTGTGTGATGGTTTAGGAAAGCATCTATTTATCCCCGCTCCCTACACTGTGCCTAACCACTATATCACTGGACCAGGAATAATCAGGGGGGGAGGATGAAGGTTCGTTATATGGTTTACCTTTACGTGTAATCTTGGAATGTGTTTTCTTTTTAGTTATAGATTTAACTCATAGTATCCCCCATGTTACTATAAACAATGTGGACAATGCTGAACAAACTAGTTCCCTCAACAAACACTACTACTTAATATCCCTAGCCTCTTCCAACATATTATTTATACAATTATGGTATTGCAATTAAGGTACAGCATGTATTGTTTTTGTCTTGTGACTAATTCTTTCTAATAGTATTTTTAAAACAGCATATTAATATACATTCCTCAGTAAATTATAGCAATATGTGTACCATAGTAATATTGTTAAACAATCATTCTTGTAATTTTTACATTTTTCTTTCATTTGACTTCTTTTTCCTCCCCTTTATTTATTCAGATTTCGGCCTTCTTTGGTGCCTGTAATGTTTTTCCACATGAATCTGTGTGGGTTATAAAATATATACTTGGCACCTATTTATCAGAGGTAGGAAGTATAGAGAGACAGAAAAAAAAAAAAAAACAGCTTAGCCAAACAGTCCTTCTGCTATAGTTAACATATTAAGGCTATATTTAGATTACCCCAAGATTGTTAAGTTATTTTACTATTTTCATGAGATTACTTCTCTCCAGGATCTTTTAACACATTTCTAGTATTTACATAAAACATTTAACAATTTTTTCCCTTTTTTTCCCAATATTAATCTATGAGCTAGTCTGTTTCTGGCAGTTTATTTCTTGCTTATTATTTAAGGCTGGATTTTCATTCACCTACACAGTACTGGGTGTACTGTTTTAGTGAATGGTTCAGTTCAACAGTACCTTATTTCTTCATGGTTTTGCTTGCAGGTTGGTTGACATCTATGGTGCAGCTTTCTTCTTTTAGCTGGTGCAGATCAATTTTCATTTTTCAGGCAGTAAAATCTTTTGGAGCTTGCTGAAATCCATTTTGCCTGACTGTTCTTAATGGAGCCCACAAAACCGTAGGGACGCTGATTTTGCAGAGGAGGAGGTTCCTTCCTATATTCGCGCATCGGAAATGGCAGTTGAATTTTGGTTCCTACTCAGGCTGTACTTCCTTTTCCTGTATTCCTCATGGCTCACATCGTGAATTTAAGGGCCTAGACAGCAAGGGGAAGCTTTCAGAGTTGGATCCCAGCTAGAGTGCTCGTGAATGGGGTCGTTTTTTCACCCAAGGGTCCTTTATCGTTTTTTTGTGGATTTATTTCACTTCTGAAGGTGTAATTTGCTTGAAAACGGCCAGGAATGTCTCTTTTGCCTCTTTGGGGTTAACGACCATGTATTTAACCTCTTTGATGTAGAAGATTAACTGATTTGGATATTTCATCTGGAATTTGATTTTTTTTTTTTCTATTAGGAACCTGCAGTATGGAGATAATAGTTGTCTTGCTTGTCTTACTTGTATTGGGAGGTCTTAAGCAAAGGAGACTTTATTATTATTCCAGGTGAGTGTGCCTTTTTTCTTTGCTGCCAGTATGATTTTATTTACATCTTGGTAGTTTAATATTTTAATATAGACAGGTCTTGGTTTCAGTGGTGTTTGCATTTCGCTCAGGGCTCTGTGGGCTCTCTCTGTTGTTATTTGCTGAATTTCTTCAGGTTCCTCTTGCAGGGAATTTATTATTTGCTTGATTGTTGGTATTAGATTGTTATGAAGTACAGTTTCAGGTATTCCTCTGATGATGATATTGTTCCTTCGAGATCTTGCTTCCAGGTCTGTTATTTTTGCTTGTAAGTTTTGTATTTCTTTGTCATGGGCATCAGTTCTTTGAGAAATAGAGTTTATTTTTATTTTATGTTCTATTATTTTGGACTCAGATTTTTCCATTCTGGATATTATTTGGCTGAATGAGTCAACAAAGGTTTGAAATTGTAATGATAAGTCCTTTATTGCTTGCTGGATAGGTAATAAGGCAGATTTTATGTCTTCCAGATTAGCTGGCTGGTCTGTCTTGGATTTATTTGTAGTTTTAAAGTTGTCAGTTTGTTTAGTTGTCTTTTGTCTTTTTGAAGTTGTGTCTTTCTCAGGTGAGGCTAGTACTGAGAATTTGGTCTTAGTTGTTGTTTCCATATTATTTTCCTCTTTTGACATCTTGCTGTATAGTGTTTTACCAATCTTGCAATCAGATGCAGGGCCTTAATAGCACATGGCTTAAGCTGTTATTCAGAAGTCTTAGTTAATCCTGCTGTTTCTGAGCTGAATCTGTCACTTTTTCTTCCGCTTTTGTTTGCTGGATGATATTAGCAGTAAATATCTACAGTTATTTCTGTATTATTAATTCTGCGTTGCCTTCTGGGTTTGTTTTAATCCAGGGTATATCAGAGACCTAGGTGATAGCAGTGCTCACAGAACAGTGGCCATTTTAAACTCCAGCTGCTTACTATTTAAAATTTTAACACTTATCTACTGCTCACTTTTAAGATCTAAACTAACTTAAATGGAACAAACCTACTATACTGTCAAGAAGGTGATTTAACACTTACTAGCCACCCCTTGAAAACTGAAACAGGGAAGAAACCTTTTCATGACTAGGGCCAACCAACTTGAACCATGTAACTGAAGAACCTAAAGTATTCTCTGCATTAAAAGAATTCAAAGAATCAGTAAATAAGGCTCTTAGTAATGAAGCCATGTGGAAATGCTTTCAGGATAATGGCAATAAGACTTGAACATCCAAATCAAAATGTAAATACTGTACATAATTTTACTTCTTGATTTTATGTGATTGATAAATACTTTGTTCAAAACCTCTTTAATGTTGTGTACAGCTATATGATTATATATCTAGTATATAACCCCTGTTCATCTCATCACTACTTCTCGTTGCTTTGTTTCATGCTATTCATTGAGCCTGGGTCTTGGCTGAAAAGGGCCAGTGGACCAGCCCTCCTACCTGTTTAACAATTAGTAAAAAAATAAAGTACTCTCTGTGTAAATTCAAAGTCCTTTATGTGTTTTTTATGTAAATGAAGCTTGTTTACATTTATCTCTATGAATCTGAGCAATACACTAATGTGTAAGGTAAAATTCACAGCTTAAACTCAGGTATAGATTTATTCTCACAGTAAAATTAATTCTCAATGCCGATTAAGTTGAAGGTATTATATACTGACATAAAGTTCAAGCACTTTAAAATTATTTCATTTTAATAAGAAATCCAAACTTCAGTAAAACTGCATTAGCAGTAAACCTGTATTTATGGCTCAGTAGCTGAGAAACATCTTTTAGTTCCAGCTTTATAGTGTAGCTTTGTAAGACTAATTATGGAGGACTCAAATTAAAGAGCTTCACAGTAGAATGCATATCTTCTCAGTATTAACTACCTAGTTTAGCCCTTTAACATCAAGATAATATATCATTTTAACGTTTTAGGTGTACTATTTGGCCCTTCTCAGCCTTGACCATTCAACCAATGCCATTTCTCCATGGACCCTTGTGTTCTCACCATCCTGCTTGGCTATTCAGCAGAGCATAACACTCAGCATGGAGTCCTCTGTTAATGTAGATTTGCCTTATAGGAACCGTCTGTCACTATGGCCAGCAGATGGGTGTGAATGTCAAGAGCTTGTCGGTCTGCTATCTGCAGAAGAGCTGGCTTTTTTCTTACTTTAGGAGCTATTCCATGCCTTCCAGTATACTGCTACCTGCAATATTAAATCTAAAAATACTGAAGGGGTTTTCTGCTCATTTTATTTCATGACTAGATTTCAGATACTGATTGGCAAACTATTCCTGCATTTCTCTGATGCCTGAATCCTATGACTCCATCTACTATGTTGCACTTAAAGAAAATGATTACATTCATAGTTTCATAGTATAGTACTAGGCTATCTGCCCTGGAGCATTTGTAAGCCTAGCCATAGTGATGTGGCTTTTGCCACCCCATGAAATGGTACAAAAGTGTACAGAATAAATCTAGAATACTGTGCCTCTGTCTAGTAGTGACACAATGAAGGTCCCCTTATATAATAGAATTAGTTTACTGTGCCCCTGACTAGCAGTGACACAGATGTGACCCCTGGGGTAAACTTACAATCTCCCATCCACTCATCAAGATTTCTCTTGAAGAGAGTCAGTGAGGGGCTCTGCTTAATACAAACTGGGATCCTGTTCCAAAGCATGGGAAGCCTCTGGGTTATGAATCTATCCCTCCAGCATGTCCTATTCATACTTATGCCGAGGTTTAAGTCTTTAGCTCTCGTGGTCCTGATGGATTTGGATTTTTTGAGGTGGAGCATGTCCATCAGATCCTGATTGGACATGGCCTTGTACGTCAGGCAGAGATCACCTCTGAGCAGGCGGTATGCTACTGAATAGAGCTGAAGTTTCTTTAGTCTGGCAGAATAAGACATATGTTGGAGACCCTTGATCCTTTTGGTGAGGTACTTTTGTGGTCTCTCCAGCTGTTGCAAATGCCGGGTGAGGTACATACCAAATGGGGCATTGTACTCAATCATGGGTCTGATGAGGGAGGAATATAGGGGTACAATGACATCCTTGGATCTGGATGTGAATCCCTTCATGATGAGGTGTGCAAGGTAGAATGTTTTTCTAACCACTTTGGCAACATGGGTGTCAAATGAGAGGTCACTGTCTACTTGGGTCCCTAGGTCTCTGATTACTTTTTCCGTATTCAGTGGGTTGCTGTCTATGTGATAATTTGTGGGTACTTTACTTTTTCCAAAAGGGATGACTATACATTTTTTGGCATTTAGTTTACGGCCGTGACTACGGCACCAGTTGTCCGTTTCAGTGAGGCCTTTTTGTAGGATGTGTGTGTCTGCTGGTGTATCGACTATGGCACCTAGTTTGCAGTCATCTGCGAACTTTGTCAGCCACAGCCCTCCCATGTTTGCTTTAACATCTGACAAATAAATGCCGAACAAGAGGGTTCCCAGGACAGATCCCTGTGGGACACCACTTGTGACTGGCTTTGAGTCTGACATTGCTCCAGCGATTTTAACTTTATGGGTTCTGTCCTTTAGCCAGTTTGCAACCCATCTAGTGACATAAGGGTTTACTTTTAAGCTGTTTAGCTTATCTATGATGCCTGAGTGGGGTATTGTGTCGAAGGCCTTAGCTAAGTCCAGGTATGCTGTATGGACTGCTTTGCCCTCATCAATGGCTCTAGTGACTGTTTCGAAAAAGTCAACCAGGTTTAAAAGGCAGGATCTGCCCTTTACAAAGCCAAACTGGGTGGGGTCACTGCCCTTTAAGATGAATGCCTAGTTTTTCACCTCCAACTCACATCTCTCCCTGGGTGAATTCTCTGTTAACTGGGCCTGATATTTGAACCCAGGTCAAATTATGATTATAATTATAATTATAATTTTACTCACCTGCACCACAGAACTGTCTAAACAGTAACCATGTAATATATAAATCAAAATTACTGTGGAATATTTTATTTATTATGAAGTAGACATATTGACCATCTGTAACCATTTTATGGCCCTTCTGATAAGCTGTGTCAATGATACCAGTTTATGCAACTCAAATGTCACAGAAAACAATGTCTTTCAGTGTAATATTATAAATTAAAGTGAGAAATGACCATAACAAGGTCAGACAGGGCAATGAGTTACAAAGTGTTATTACATATCCTGGGACATGTTAGTGTAAATGGGGAGGCCTTCAACAAAAACATAGCAGTGTCAAAGCCTCATGAATAAAATTCATATCTTTTTCATGTGATTGGCTGGAGATGACAGATATACTAAACTTAGTGTAAATGGCTGTATCCAAAAGTAAGAGGAATTTATTTTTTAGTATTGTCTGTTTCCTGTGTCACAGTAGTGTAGGATCAGTAATTTAGATGTGGCATCTTACTTTCAATGAAATTCTGACATGCCTCTTTATAGTGCAATGTAAGTGAATAGAAACGTTACAACTGTTAAATTATGATATTCTAAATTACTGGTTATAAGACTAAAAAGACATATTTCAGCTCTCTTCATATTACATAACCAGATGAACTTGACAGATAGCAACATTCACTTCATAATGAAGAACTCAGCTGGCATTCTAATTATTTGAACTTTAGCTTTTTAACCAAATACAAAGAATCGTACTGCTGACTTTCATGAAATAAAATCTGTATGCTCGAGACATTATTTCAGGATGCAATGAAATCTGTTATACTGTATTGCTGACAGCTTCATTTCTTGGTGGAGCTCTAAAAAATTAATTGTGCCATTTGTTCAGAGTGACATGTACTGTGTAGTCATAATGCCAAGTGCAATATGGTAAATTTTGAAGGCCACAAGATAAGTTTCATTCTGACAAGTCTACATACTAATGTACTTTCTTTTTCATTGCACATTAAAAAACTAAAAGAGTCTATCACTTCATTGTTAAATATAAAACTATTCAGCAACACAGTTCAGGTGCATTTTAACTTCTCTAGCCATAAGAAAGAATCCCAATGGAGAATATGCTTTTGGAAAATTACACGATTAAAACGTGTCATTATATGCAACTTCAGGCAATGGCATGAAACGATAAACACCTGTATTCTTAGTGCAATGTTTATTAGCACCAAAGCCTGGGCATTAAATGCTACCCAATGAAACTAGTGTGTGTCAATAAGAATTAGGGAAGAGAAGCCTGATTTGGGAAACTTACCCGTCGAATGCAGAACGAGTTATGTGCATGACGTGGGCTGAAAAGATTATCCTCATGCTGTGTGCTATTACCACTTAGGCAAAGAAACTGATCAGCATAACATACTGAAAGCCATTTCCTCATGCATACAAAACAGCACTCTTGTCATTCCACTAACAGACTTCTTTGAATATCATGGAATTTACTACCAGATGGAAAACAAACACTACAATCAGTCTGCATAGCAATCTGATCTGACACTGCCGTGCTGACATCTCTTGTATCTTAGAATGTTCTTAGACAGCACTGGCAAGCCCCTGATTGTATCAATCTATTTCCTTTGCGGAGGTTTAAAGGTGACCAAAACATAAATAAACTTTGGTGACACCTAAAGCTTGGATTCGTATTAAAATGCATGCTTCTCAAACAACTGAAACCTTTTAAGTACATTGACATCAGTCTGTGAACATCGTCAGCCTTGCTGCTTCTGTTTATTTAACATCACTGCACATTGCTTCCTGCCAATGTAATTAGTGTGCAAAGCCTTATGGGTAGCAGGTATAAAAACTGAATACTACGTTATCCATTTAGATTACTGACACTGTAGAATTGCTGTAAGAGAAAGTAAAAGCAAAAGCTTCGAATTATTGCATTTATCAAACTATTTATGTAAAATTTCTACCTTCTGTGTCTCTATCTATTGCTCTGTTAAGCAGTTGTTTCAATAACTTCATATGGGAGTGTTCAATTGTCCCCAGCTAAAACCACAAGTGCTGTTTCATACAATAAAGCCCACTGTTACTAGGGACAGAAGCAAAGTACACTAAAACTGTTCAGAGGGTGTATGCATCATGTGTGTGCGAGTGTTTATGTGAGTGTTTATGTGTGTGTGTGTGTGTGTGTGTGTGTGTGTGTGTGTGTGTGTGTGTGTGTGTGTGTGTGTTTGTAAGTATTTACATCTGTAAATATGCATTGGTGCTCAGTGGAGCAACTGCCTTTTTCCCTGTCTCCATATAAGTTTGCACCATAGTCGGCTTAACATGACTAGACCATACATAGTTGTCCCAGTCAAGTTCAACACATGTGGTCCCTCATATCTACAATGCCCCATCTTAACAAATGAAGGCCATTACACACATGCTCCATCTCCAAACTCCTTACAGTGTTTTACTGCAGTGGTACAGCAGTTATGGGTGTTGCCTCAGAACAAGTGGCTCTCCGGTTCAATTCTTGGCTGGGGTGCTTTCTGTGCGGAGTATGCATGACATCCCTGCATTCATGTGGTTTTCCTCATTCTAAAGACATGCATCTGGAGCATTTCTCCCCAAGCCTCCACTGAAAATGTGGTCTGTCCCAGCCAGACTTTCTTGGTAAACAAATGTTAAACAAATAATAAATAATACATTTTCTTTTGCAAAGTTTTGTACCACAAAATGTGTGTGTTAGTATCTCTGTAATATTACATGTTGTAATAGTTGACTCTGTGTAATTGTGTTTTTAATCAGGTGATGGCCTCATAACTACTGTGATGTTACACAATAAGTCAACTCCACTTGTGCAATCCATACGCTAGGCCTCAATCTGGTTTGTGCCATTAATAGAACTCATTGGTGGGATAGATTTGTGTCCCAAAGACTCCCCCATCTGTGGAATAGACTTCCTCTTCATGTCAAGCAGAGTACCTGACTAGCCGAGGAACCTGGATGACTGGATGGGAAACAGAAAACACACCCCGGGGAATAGCCTAGTAATATCCTATGAACCTATGAACAGGGGTAGCATGATGTCCACAGACTTTAAAAGAAAAAACACAATGCAATCTTGCAATGATGATATCAAGGAGGTTTTTCAATCACTGGCTTCTGCATTTACAAAATTTCAGTTTTACAGAGGTTTGTTTGTCTTTCGGCTTTTTCCCGGTTAGGGGTCGCCACAGCAGAACTCTGGTCCGCTGATGATTGGCAGTAGATTTTTACATGCTGGCTTGCCAAGCCTAATGCACAACCTTCAACAAAGGAACTCCCATTCATGCATGTCGCCACACAGAAGACGCTCTAACTGAGAATCGAACGGGCAATGTCTAACTGTGAGGTGACAACGCTACTGCACCACCACCACCTCAGTTTTACAGAGGAAGTAATTAAAAATAACTGTTTATTTTTTAGGAAAACAAACCAAAGATGAATATTTAATAGGTATAACTATTACATAGCATGGTACAATTATAAAATGCAGCAAAATCCTTTAAATGGCCACAAAAGGCATCACACATGCTAATGGAAATAAAATAAAATCTGCAAATGCTACTTCCAGGAATGCTTCTAGGATCCAGTGGAATGCTTTCATTATGAAATTCTAGTACAACACTGCACAAGTGTCTTTCACTTACAGCATACATACTCTTTCTTTGTATATGTATTCCATTGCAATGAAAACTACAAGCCTTTGTGTAAAAAACTGAGGTGTTTCCATACTGGAGTGAAATAAACCATTAGGAAGCAAGTTCAAAACGTTCTTATTAGTTATATGAGCAACATTTTTTTATGTTCTGAAAACAAAAAATGCTTTGTACAACTACTGATTAACAGTGCATCCTGCCTGCCTCTATTATGCCTACTGATAAACTTTGTATTAGGATTCTTCTCACTGGAAATGCTCTGATTACTTTGGAATACAAGGGAGTGGCTGCACTCCTTTTTGTATCAGTGGCATGGATGGTGTTTTTATTGCTAAGGCCCTAATCCTTCAAAGTGTGTTTTCAGTAGAAAGAATTCACAGTTACGCAGAAAACAGAGAAAGCAGCAATTGCTACAAATGGAAAGATGTTGTTACAATTGTAATGCAAGCAATTGCAGAGGACACTGACATCACCAATATGGTCTAACAACACAAAAGTCTTGAGACAATGCTAGAATTGTCTCATGTACACAGACAACCCTCTCCTCCTCCCAAAAAACACAAATACATGTGAGAGATGCAACTATATAGCCAAACTGGAGGCTGAACTCTCTCAACTCAGGACTGGCAAGACCAGACAGGAGGAGAAGGTAACCACACACACAACAAACCCAGTCACACATAGACCTACCCCAACTGCAAATCAAGCACATAATAACACAAAAACATACTCGGAGGCTCTATTAAAAAACTTATCAAAACAACAGAGGCTCCCAAAGCAGACACCCAAAAATCCACCACCTCAAAACATAACACATGCAACACATACTTCAATAAATCGGTGTGTCAATAAATCACAGCCCTTAAGGCCAAACACTATGCCTGATACACTAGTGACAGGTGACTCTATAGTCAGACACAGTGATGTCCTACTTACTAGGCTGAGCAAGGAGAGGGTAATGGTAAGCTGCCTATCGGGGGCTAGGATCCGCCATATAACACGCACTCAGGTCACTCAAAAGCACATACAAATATGACTCCGTCATTGTCCATGCTGGCGTGAATGACCTGAGACGTACCTCCTTAGACTACATGAAAAGAGACATAGAGGAGCTCTCTGATTATGTAGCACAGGCTGGTATGACCCTGACCCTGAGCAGCATCCTGCCCTCACCAAGACAATACAAAGACAAGATGATCAGCTTTAATAATTGGCTCAATTACTGGTGTCATTCTAGGGAGATCCAATGTCTATCTGCTTGGGATGACATCCTGGACAAGCCACGCTGCTTCACAAGGGACGGCTTGCACCTGTCACCACTGGGCTTCCGGATATTGGCTAAGGCTCTTGCCACCCCCATAGTGTCTTTTTTAGGCAAGGCTCAAAAGACGAACTCACCTCCTTAGAAAACAAAAATGGAAAAAAATGAAGGGTAATGCTGCTCAACGCCAGAAGTCTAAATCTCAAGATGCAGGCTCTCGAAGCACTCCTCAGTATGGAGAACATTGATGTCTGCACTGTAACCGAGACCTGGTTCAAGGCTCCTGACAGCACCCAAGCTCTACCAGGCTTTACCTCGTATCATGCTTTTTGGCCCCAAAACCTGGGCCGAACCACAAAGGGAGGGGGAGTGTCCATATTCATTAAGGATACTCAGACCTCTAGGTTAGTGGCAACTCATGAAGCATCGGAGACCATCCAGGTGCAGCTAACCGTAGGCAAAACTGCTATACAACTGGTTGCATGTTACAAACCACCCTCCCAATCTCAAAAACCCCACTCAGCCTTCCTGAAGACATTGGAAGATATGAATGTCTCACCAAATACCATCATATTGGGAGACTTCAACTACCCTAACATAGACTGGGTGCACTATTCTAGCCCTAACACCCTAGCCCAAAGGTTCCTCAAATTCATAAACTCAAATGCAATGGAACACCTAGTCACCTCTCCCACAAGGGGGGATAATATACTAGACCTGATCATCACAAACATGGGGCCAAAATGCTCCACACCGGAAGTATTGCCCTCACTGGTGAGATCTGACCACAAACTAATCACCCTGGATATACATTTACCACCTCCACCCCCAGCACAAAAGAATACAGTGAGAAACTTCTCAAAAGCTGACTTTAGACTTCTCAAGACTGAGATGGTATCATTTAAGCCCACAGGGCCAATGGAAACCACATCCCACAATGCTGAATCCTACACAAATGCTTTATATGGACATCTACAAGAATGCATGGATCATGCAATCCCAAATAAAGCCAAGACCCTCTCCACCAAAGGAAAGCGTCCTGTCTGGTGGACCCCAACCATAAAAAAATTGTATAACAAAAGAAGGAAGCTACTGCAAGACAGAGCAAAATCCCATAAAGGGAAGGCATCTCTGATCAGCACTAGTAGAAAGCTACGTTCTCTCATAAAAATATCCAAGGCCAACTTTGAGAGAAAAATCGCCAAGGACACTAAAGATAACCACAAGGCATTCTTCAGTTATGTTAGAAACCTGGGCGGAAACACTCAGATATGCTCAGAGTTAGTACACAACGACAAAAAACTTACCGAACCCACAGATATTGCCAACATTCTGGCAGACAGGTTCAGTGGAAATTTCTCCCCTCCCTCACCTCCAAAAGAAGAAATATTCATCCCAGCTGAATGTAACCTCCCTGTCATCTCTGATGTCCAGGTGAGAACCGCCCTCAGCAAAGCAAAAATCACAGCATCTATGGGGCCTGATGGTAGCCCCGGCTGCGTGATACGTGAACTTCAAGAGGAGCTAAACTCGCATATAAAAATGTTATTTAACCTTAGCCTTACTACAGGATATGTACCTGAACACTGGCGTACAGCAACAGTGGTCCCACTCCACAAGGGAGGCTCCACTACAGACCCTGGGAACTACCGCCCCATAAGCTTGACCAGCCTGGTTTGCAAAGCTATGGAAAGAATTATTATGGAACCCATAAACAACGACATTGGGGACCTACAGACACTTGATCCCACCCAGTTCAGCTTTGTAAAGGGCAGATCCTGCCTTTTGAACCTGGTTGACTTTTTCGAAACAGTCACTAGAGCCACTGATGAGGGCAAGGCAGTCCATACAGCCTACCTGGACTTGTCTAAAGCCCTTGACACAATACCCCACTCGGGGATCATAGATAAGCTAAACAGCTTAAATGTAAATCCATATGTCACAAGATGGGTTGCAAACTGGCTAAAGAACAGAACCCATAAAGTCAAGATTGTGGGAGCCATGTTAGACTCAAAGCCAGTCACAAGTGGTGTCCCACAGGGCTCTGTCCTGGGACCCCTCTTGTTCGGCATTTACTTCTCAGATGTGAAAGCAAACATGGGAGGGTTGTGGCTGACAAAGTTCGCAGATGACTGCAAACTAGGCGCCATAGTCGATACACCAGCTGACACATACATCCTACAGAAAGGCCTCACCGAAATGGACAACTGGTGTCGGAATCACGGCCTTAAACTGAATGCCAAGAAATGTATAGTCATCCCCTTTGGGAAAAACAAAATACCCACAAATTATCACATAGATAGTAACCCACTGAGTACCGAAAAAGTAATCAGAGACCTGGGGACCCAAGTTGATAGTGACCTCTCATTTGATACCCACGTTGCCAAAGTGGTTAGAAAGACTTTCGACCTTGCCCACCTTATCATGAAGGGGTTCACATCCAGATCAAAGGAGGTCATCGTGCCCCTGTACTCCTCCCTTATCAGGCCCATGATTGAATACAGTGCCCCATTTGGTATGTACCTCACCCGGCACTTACAACAGCTGGAGAGTCCCCAGAAGTACCTCACCAAGAGGATCAAGGGTCTCCAACATATGTCATATGCTGCCAGGCTAAAGAAACTCCAGCTCTATTCAGTAGCATACCGCCTGCTCAGAGGTGATCTGTGCTTGACGTACAAGGCCAATTGATGGACATGCTCCACCTCAAAAAATCAAAATCCATAAGAACCACGAGAGCCAAAGATTTAAACCTCAGTACAAACATGAATAGAACATGCTGGAGGGACAGATTCATAACTCAGAGGCTTCCCATACTCTGGAACAAAATCCCAGTCCATGTTAGGCAGAGCCCCTCACTGACTCTCTTCAAGAGAAATCCTGATGAGTGGATGGGAGATCGTAGGTTTACCCCGGGGGTCACCCCTGTGTTGCTACTTAACAGAGGCACAGTAAACTAATTTTAATAAGTAAGGGGGTCTTCAATGTATCACTACTAGACAAACGCACAGTATTCTAAATTTATCCTATACACCTTAGTACCACTACATGGGGTGGCGAAAGCCACATCTCTAGGGCTAGGCTTGCAAATGCCCCAGGGCAGATGGCCTAGTACTAAACTATGAAACTATGAAAAAGATAATATTTAGAATGTGGTTTGATTCTACAGTATATTGTACGAGTTTATTCATGAAAAAATACTCCAATATGTTTTTAACACTAGACTTATGTACCCCTTCTTTTACATTTAGAATTAGTTGAAAGTGGGAGTTTTTAAAGGTCCTGCTGCAAGAGCTGAAGTCCCAAGCATTCATAAAGCACTGTATCAAAGCCAGGGACTCAAACATCTTGTAACTCAGGTGCACTGCTGCTCATGCTTGACCAAGAAGCTGCCGCTCCGTACCTAAACACATTATTTGAGTTCGAGTAACATAAGTGTGTCAGCCGTGGGGAGGAAGAAGGGAGTTTTAGATTTAGAGAGCGGGAAGAGAGATTTAGTGTTAGAGAAGAGGAGTAGGGTTTTAGGATAGTGGAGCAAGCTATACAGTTTTATAGAGTCAGGTGTTGGCAAGGCTACATAGAAATAGAAGACTGGATTAATGGGAGTTCAAGCATTGATTTTTTGAGCAAGCGACAGCCAGCACGTGTGTCTCAAACTGCTAGCATGTGAGCATCTGTCGTGGACCTGTTTTTAAATACAATTATAAAAAGTGTTCCTATGTTAACCTAGTAAGTGAACTGGTCTTTTTGACATCCTTCCCGGCAAAGAACCAACCCACACGGGCAAGGATATGTGCAGTTTGTATGGAAAATTGTAAAGTAGGCAATCAAATGCATGTTTTTGAGAGGGGGAGAAAAACAAAAGAAGGCTGACTAAAGCAGAAAAAGAATGAAGGCTGGTATTGCAGGTATGTATCTAAAACTAAGAATGGGTAGCTGCAGTGGTAAGATTCTTAGCCGGGTTGCCTTCTGTGCAGAGTCTGCATGTCCTCCCTGAGGTCACGTGAGTTTCCTCTGGGTGCTCCTGTTTCCTCCCACATTCCAAAGACATGCAGTAGGTGGATTGGGCAGTCTAAACTGGTCATAGATGAGAGCATGTGTGTGAGTGATTGGTATGAATGAACTACCACAGCATGGCTAGTCACCCAGCAGTGTAAACCTTGGCTCGAGATGATTGTCAGCACTGAAGTGAAACCACGACCCCATGTGCACAATGGGAAAAGGAATTGAGGATGGATGGATCTAAAACTAAGGAACATTATAAAGCCTTCCTTAGCCACATTAAGCAACTAAGTAATGACATCCAATGGTGCTCTAAAATTGTTCAGAACAGCACTACTTATTCAGACCCAGCAGACACAGGTAATACACTAGCACACAAGTTCAGTGGAATTTTTTTCCCAGTAGACAACAATCCTAAGTCCACATAATTCTGAATCCCGTAAACACCTTGTCATCACAAAGGAATGTGTACTGAAAATACTTTCTAAGACCAGGAAAGCATCATCCCACTGGACTTAACAATATACCTGGTAGTTTAAGAAGCCATGGTAATAAGCATGACCTGGCCAACCCTCAGACTGTTCAACTAAAATTTAGCCTTATGTTTTGTCCCTGAAGTCTGACCCACTGCATTACTGCATTCATTCTGTAAAGGTGTCTCTATCACTGACCTTGTGAATTACAGACTCATCTGTCTGATGAATCTCATCTGCAAAACCATGGAATGCATTACAATGTCCGAATGGAGAGATTATAAATTAGCAAGCAAAAGAAAATAGTATTGCTGGATTTGAATTCATCCTCAAGTCTTGCTGAGTACCTTAATGGGGTGGGCCCAGTTTTTCACAAATTCTCACCAAGATGACACTGATATATAGATAGTATTTTATAGAGCATATATCATGGACAGAAGTAGGTTAAAAAATAAAAAGAGACAGATGCGTGCACAAGTCCCAGGATAAATAAGTGCCCAATCCAGGTAGACACACTGGTTCCAAAAGTGGAAAAATATTGTAGAATACTCAAGACACAGAAAGTATGTATTGTTACTGTGATGTTCCTGTTCTGGGCCAGTAATCAAGCCTCAATTCTTACCACTGTCACTGGTGGCAAATGTTCACTTAGAAAAAAATGGATACACAGTATTTTTAGATGCAATACTCTGTACCAAGCACAATTTCCCTTAAAAGCACACAGGCAGCACACTTCAAACCTGGGGCTATACTTCCTATCCAGGCCTCAAATAAGACTCCACCTTTCTCTCTGTAGAAACCAGTGGTCTATGCCCCTTTTCCAAGTAGAACACACACACACACACACACACACACACACACACACACACACACACACACACACACACACACACACACACACACACACACACACACACACACACACACACACACACACACTCACTCACTGAAATTAGAATTTTCACACAGACACACACACACACACACACACACACACACACACACCTGGGAAAAAAGGCTGGCACAGATTTATCAGCTCTGCCATCTCCACCCAGAATATAAGGTAGATTCACTGCCACCAGCCAGCTCCTTTAAGGCTCTTACCAGTTTAACAAATTGGTCTTACTAAAATTAATACTTGTACCAATGGTAAAGTTTGATCAAGCGGCAAGACATTCAGTAGCAGGAAGCCACAGTGTCACCAAATAAATACAATTACTCTCAAGGGTTAAAATATTTTCTAAAAGACCAGCCACAATAAAAGGTATAGATATATTTAATAATAAATAATAAAATAGAAAACATGAAAATACTGAATATATATTTTCAATAAACATCAGAGGTTCAATTCACAGGAAATATAAAAACAACATAGACGGAAAGACTCAGATACAGAAAAACAATACTTTTAGCTAATCTCACTATTTTCTTAACTGACTGAAGAGTTACTGTTCCCCAGTTACTTACTAAAGCACGGCAAGATAAAGTGTGTAAGTGGTCTTGTTATCAGTTCCAATAACAGAATTCAGAGTGTCACTATCACATCTATCACTAATTTCTAAAATAATTTCAGTGCTGGCTATAGAATGACATCACATCTGGTCACCTGATTTTGTGGTTCACACACTAATTTGGAGACTGTAAGACAATTCCAATACTTTCATCTTTCTGCAGAGACTAACCAGCCATTCTTTGGCACCTCAGGGTAGCAGTTAGTTCACCACTAATGATAATAACAGCCCAGGCCTTTTCCAGACTTTACTTCTCTGGCTGCATTCAGGTGTGTAAGATAAAATCTTTATGGCCTAAACCAATTAATTTGGGCTATTTTTCTTAGGGTCAGCTGAGCTAAGCTTAACCCCTTCCCTTCCAGCATCCTCTGTTAAACATATATAAATTTCCTGTTACAGCAGTAGTCTGATATAAATGTGTATTTCTTTTCTGTCCAGCATGACCCACTGTCAATACATTTTAACACAAGCAGCTTTACAAATATGTTTTTAACCCAAGCATCTGTACAAATTAGTTTGGTATACAAATGACATAAAATTCTTTATAAAACTCCAGCTTTGATGGCATATGTTACACATGCATTGCCTCTCTCTCTGACATAGCTGGCATTACCTCACATCATCACAGTTACTATTATGCAAAAAAGAGAATTTCCAGACAGAAGACACACAAAAAGATTAAGAGCAAAATTAAAGGAAAGAAAAATGCTTGCACTAGAAAAAACTGTCAGAATTTTCAAATAAAATTTTCTGTTCAATAATACAACAAATTTATGAAAAACATTATATAAACCAAGAAACCTTGGGCTGTTTGGAAAACAGAAGTGACTGACGAAGTGGGAAAACATGAAGAACAAAATCTAGAGATTTTTGAAAGGTATAAAAAAGAAATATGGAGATGGGGAAAAAGAGAGATCTGATACAGTGTAATATTTATTTAAAGGAAAAAGCCAAATTAATTAATACAAAAAAGCAGCCCCAAAGGTATTTGAAGAGAAATACAGGGAATGGGACCCAGATTTGGAAAATTTCTCAATAAAAAAATAAGATCACAAAGAGGGAATTTAGAAAAGAAGATTAATAAAGACAAAGTTAATAAAATAGAAGCTGAAGTTATGGAATACCTGTGAAGTGAAGGATTTAAAAGTCTAACACAGGTTATACCACAGCATGATGGGACGATGAATCTCACAATAAGGAGAAACAGGAGAAGCAGGAGATATCTGAAGAAATATGGACGTGGAAAACAGAACAAGATTTAAAATAGTTCAATATTTACACAACAGAGAAAGCAAAACTAATCAATACAAAAAGAGCAGCACCAAATATATTTCAAGAGAATTACAGCAAAGGCATCTGGATATGGAAAATTTTACAATACAAAAATAAGAAAACAGAGAGGAAAAGTAGAAAAGAGGATTAGTAATGGAGAAGTTAAAGAAATAGAAACTGAGGTTATGGATTACATGTCAAGTGAAGAATTTAGTGTAGAAAATCTAATTTTGATAACATCACAGCAGACTAGAGCAATGGATCCCCAAATTAAGGAAAAACTGGTGTTGAATGAAACATCTCATCAATTGCCATATGAAGATACTTTGGAGCCTTCCACAGGAAACCAGTGCAAAAGTTCAGTTGGAGTTGCACAGCAATGGAAGGAACAGAAAACTGTGACAAATCTGACACAGTCAGTGCTGTGAAGTGATAGGCCAGTGAGTTCCTATATGAAAGAGCAATGGATGACACAGGATGAAAGTGAACAGAATGTGTCACAGGAAGGTGCTGTGGAACTTTCTGTAGAATGCCCATAGGAAATGGAGAACAAAGAATGTGTCTTCAGTTTAGAAGAAAATGATCTAAGAAGAGTTGCTTGATTTAATAGAAATTGAAAGACATATTAAGACCAATGAAAGAAACAGACTACATAAAGTCAATTAACCCCAAAAAGGCAGAAGTTTGATAAAACAAATGAATTCAGTAATTAGGACTGATAATAGAGATTTGTGTGATATAACAGATGTAAATATGATGTATTACTGTGCATCTAAATTACAAAGCAGGTAAATTCTTATCACAAAAACTCAGAACACTAAGGGAAAGGGAGGGGAGAAATCAAATGCCATCAGGGAAGTATCGAATAGAGAAAACTATAAAGCAACTAAGACAAGAGGTGTCACTGTTAGAAGAAGGAGCAGATCAACAAAAATACTCAGAAGGATAGACATGATAAAAGCAAAGTGCAGTATTAGAACAGATCAACATCTACTCTGCGCTGTCACAAATAATAAACTAAAAATATAAGCACAGGCAGAAAAACATAGAAGACATCAGATAAATATAAAGGAGAAGTACAAAATAAGCAATTTATTGATGACCCCCCAAAAATTTATAGAGAACTACTGAACAAGGCAAAAGAAAATGAAACACCACCAAAAAATAAGAAATAAATAAATTTTAGAGAAATATCTATGAAGATCCTGTGGGACATGACACAGATGCTAAATAGATAGAAAAAGTAAAAGAAAGAATAAGAAGTTCAAATGTATAAGATACAAAATGGGATGAAGTAATGACCACAGAGATTGAAACAATGTTAAGAAAAGTTCTTAACTGGAAAACCGAGGCACGGATGCAGTACCTAACTTCTGGCTAAAACTATTAACATCTTTACATGACGATTTAGCCATGAGTAAGAACTATTTCTATGTATATCTGGAACAGTCACTAACCTGGTTAACAACCAGAAAAGCAATGCTTCTACTTAACAGTGAACCTGTAAGCTATCCTAAAAACTACAGACCAATAATGTGCCTTCTGACAATCTATAAACTGTACACTAGAATTGACACCAACAGAGTTTATAGTCATTTAGAAGAAAACTCAATCATGGCATTAGAACAAAAAGGTAATAAAAGAAAGTCATATGGAACAAAGGATCATTTGTTGTTAAATAAAGTCTTAATGGAGAACTGTTAAAAGGGGAATAATCTAAGTATGGCATGGATAGAATGCTAAAAAGCATTTGAAAGTATCCCATATTCATGGATAAATAAGTGCTTAAAAATTTATAAGATACACCATGCTCTGAGCAAATACATTACAGTGACCATAAAACAGTGGTGAACCACTGTGCAGTTAAGCCATGATAAAGGACAAATTATTATTCAAGGGATACAAATCCAAAGGGGGATATTCCAGGCTGAAACTTTGTCACTGCTGCTCTTATGTTTTGTCCTTAATCCATTAAGCTGTCTACTTAACAGATTAGGTCATGGCTACAATCTAGCTACTAGAAAACAACAAAGTGTAAAGACTTCACATCATCTTTTTGTGGATAATTTAAAACTGTATAATTCATCAGATGAAGAACTGAAATCACAACTCCAAGTGATCAAAACTTTTTCAGATGATGAAAGAATATCATTTGGTCTTGATAAATGTGCAAAAGCAACCTTTAAAGCAGGAAAGCTGCAGCACCAAGAAAACATCAGTTTGGGACAGGAATGTGATATAAAAAAACGTGAGCAAGAGGGAGTCTATACATATTTTGGGAATTAGTGAAGGATCAGCTATATAACATGAACAAATGTGAATAAAACTTAGTAAGGAATATTTTAGAAGACTTAAATTAATACTGAAAACAGGAATGACATCTAGGAACAGAGTCTAAGCTATAAACCAACATGCTCTTCCTGTCTAACAGGCAGATGTCCTTCATGGATGCATCTGCAGTCATAACAAATGGGTTGTCCTGTCGTCAGGCAGCCCTTCGGTCGGCCGGATTCCAAAGTCTGGGTCCGGCCGCTGATGTCGCAGTTCACCCGACGTCATCTCTGCTGGTCTGGGGGTATAAAGGCAGCAGCCGACGCCATTTTCCTCAGTCTTTCTTGCGCGTGCGCCAAGCAGAAGCTGTTCGCAAGTGCCGGTCGGTCAGATCCAGAGATTACTACTACCGAATACTACTTGAAGACTTCTAAAAGCTAAGTACCCGTTGGGGACTCTTTCTTGCCTCAGCCGATGTCAGAAAAAGTCAATAACTGTTTAACTTGTGGGAAACAAATACCTCATAAAGATTTCCACTCTTACTGTCTGCCTTGCTTAGGCCCAGACCACGACGTAGCAGCCTGTTCGGCCTGTGCTTCCTTCAACCGGCGAACGCTTAGGCGTCGGTCGGAGTTTGCTGAACAGTTCTCGGGTCAGATTTGGCGTACATTATGCCGTCGGATCCTCCGAATACCCAAATTGTTAAAAACGCAAAGAAAAGACCGACACTCGCGGTCGCGGTTTCGGCCGAAACCACGGTTAAGCAAGCGAGTGTCTCGGTTTCGGCGAAACCGAAAACCGGGTCAATCTTCAGCGAATCCATGACTACTACTGAGGCTCCTGCTACCTTAGTTGAATCGGCCTCAGAAATTTTGCCTACAACTGTGGTTCCTAGTGATTTATCAGACACCATCCCTTTGGATGTCTCTACCCCAGCACGTGGTGCTGCTAGGCCTCCTGCAGCCATGTCTATTAAGGCCTTTGCCAGGGCTAAAGCAGCCAAATCTGCTAAATCAGTGCCTGTTAAACCCCCCTCACACAGGCCCACTTCAAGTTCACAAATGCTTACTCTGGCAGAAGATTTAATATCCTTAATTAGGGGATCCCAATCTCACCCAGACAGGGCCTCTCAGCCCCCAGAAAAGAGACCTAGAGCAAAGCCCCCCGAGCCAGTGTCCTCTGATGATTCTGCGGATGACTCAGACATTACAGACCAGCCAGAGGCCCCTTTTTCTACTTATGAAGATTCCGATGCTGAAGAATCCATTCCAGCTGCCTCTCCACCAGAGGAATTTTCCTTTGGGGAAACCTTACATGCCATGAGAGAACAATTCCAATGGCAGGGACAAGACTTCTCAGATTCAAGAAAAAGGCTTAGGACTTTTCTGCACTTACCACAACATAGGCCCTTAGCTATACCTCCTGTACTGCCTGCTGTGGATGATGCATTTAATGATGTTTGCACTGCTCCTGATTCTTTACCTCCAGCCCCTGCCAAACCAGATAGATTTTACAGGGTGCCAGACACTCATCACCACCTATACAAGGCCCCACTTGCAGATCCCGAAACTATATCCCAGGGGCCTAAGGCAGTAGCCTCGACCACAGAAAAAAAAACCCTATTCCTTCTGAAAGGGAATCCAGGTCCTTAGAGAGATGGGGGAAAAAAGTTTACACCTCTGCTACTCTCTCAGCTAGAGCTTTAAACTGTCAGTTTCATATGATCCAATACCAAGAGTTTATGCTTGATCAGTTAACTAAAAAACTGTCCTCTGATGAATCCTTAGATAAGAAATATGTATTAGAAATGGTGAATAACATCCAACAGGTTAGTAACCATTCCTTAAAATGTGGCTATGATGCACTGGAGGCTTCATTTAGATCAGCCATGACTGGCATAGTGATAAGAAGGCATGCATGGTTGAAAGAACAGGTCTTACCGGATCATGTTAAAGCAAAGCTGTTAGATGCTCCTATGGATAAGGCCAGTCTATTTGGTACACCTGCCCAGCAAGTAATGAAGAAAATGGAAGAAAAGGCAAAATCTGTACAAACAGTTAAAGATTTCTTACAGGTTCAGCCCCCAAGGTTTAGCAGGAACTGGCCTGCCAAAAATTGGTCCTTTCCAGACTCTACAAAATCCCAAAGGGGCTGGAATAGACGCTCTAGAGGCAGAAATCAATCCAGAGGAGGTGCCTACAGAGGACGACAGTGGCAAGGCAATAACCGAGGCACAGACACAACCACTGCCACTGCAACAGGACAATCACAGTGACTTGGCTCTGACACCGCCTACCAGGGAGCAAATAGCAGCACCTTTAGGCGGAAAGTTAGCCTTATTTTCGAAAAATTGGCACTATATCACAAAAGACAAGTGGATTTTGCAAACCATAGACCAAGGCTACCGGTTCCACTTCCACACCTTACCATTAAAAAGAGGAATGCCAAACCTACCTCCAAATCAAAAAATAGAAGCTCTACAGCAGATAGAGAAATTAACAAAGATGAGAGCTGTGGAAAGAGTACCAATAACAGAACAGGGCAAAGGATTCTACTCCAGACTCTTCCTAGTACCAAGAAAAGAGAAAAGTTGGAGACCTATTCTCGACCTGTCCGTCTTAAACACATACATCATTGTCCCAAAATTCAAAATGCTGACCCTACAGCAACTTCTTCCCATGCTGGGCAAGGAGTGTTGGCTGGTAACTCTAGATCTCAAGGAGGCATACCTGCACGTCCCCATTCGACCAAATTGCAGAAGATACCTCAGATTTCTTGCAGGATCAGAGCATTATCAATTCTCAGCATTGCCCTTTGGCTTATCTACTGCGCCCAGAGTATTCACAAAATGCCTGGCATCAGTAATCGCTCACTGCAGACTACAGGGAATCCAAATTTATCCATAGCTGGACGACTGCCTGTTACAAGCGGACAACAAAAGCAAGCTGACATCAGATTTACAAAGGGTCATTTACTTGCTACAAGCCCTGGGATACACAGTCAATTTACAAAAGTCAAGGCTGATACCATCCCAAACAAGAACATTCTTGGGCGCGGAATTGGACACAGTAAAACAAATGGCATTCCTAACTGCAGAAAAACAAAAAGAACTCCCTCTTTACTTCTTGGCATTAACAAAGCAGAACAAACTAACAGCAAGAAAAGTTCTGCAGGCCTTAGGCTTCATGGCATCATGCATAATCTTGGTCCCACATGCCAGACTGCATATGAGAAAGCTACAGTGGTACCTAAAGAATTTATGGTCTCAGCACAGGCACAGCTTAGAAACAGAAATCCCACTAATCCCATGCCTAAAACAGGAGTTCCTATGGTGGGCACAAGCATGCCAGTCAAACCCAGGCTTACCCTTCCACAACTTTCGAGCAAGCCAAACCATCACAACGGATGCCTCAGACCTAGGATGGGGGGCGCACATGCTGGACAAATGCATACAAGGATTGTGGACTCAAGACCAGCTGCACCTGCACATAAACCAAAAGAAATGCTGGCAGTAAAACTGGCAATCCAAAAATTCAGACCATTCCTCAAAGAAGGCCATTTGATGATAAGGACAGGCAACACCACAGTCATGTGGTACATCAACAAACAGGGAGGCACTCATTCATACCCCCTATGCAGAATGACTTTGGACCTTTGGAATCTGGCTCTCAGCTACAACATCCAGTTACAGGCAATATTTGTGCCGGGAAAAGAGAACACCCTAGCAGACATGTTAAGCAGAACCACCTCGGATGCTCACGAATGGATGCTACACCCGGACATCTTCAAGGCCATCACAAAGAAATGGGGAATGCCACAAATAGATCTATTCGCATCCCCGCTCAATCACCAGCTCAAAAAATTCTGCACAAGGACATTCCACCCACTTGCATGGAAGGTGGACTCTCTATCCTTCAGCTGGAAAGGCCTGACAGCATATGCATTTCCACCTCTTCCCTTGATGCACAAGGTACTACTGAAAATCAAAGAGGAACGTCCAAGGATAATCCTGATAGCTCCGAATTGGCCAAGACAACACTGGTACCCATTGCTAAGGAGCATGTCTCGGGAGAGAATGTGGTCAATACCCCTGATGCCTTTGATGTTGACTCAGAACAACTACAACATCATACATCCAAACCTAAAAACCTTGCAACTGACTGCCTGGAACATCACATAGCAGCAACTAACCCAGACCTTTCCCAAAGGGTTAAAGACATTATCCTTGAAGCCCGGAGACCTTCAACAAGAAGGTACTATGCAGGAAAATGGAAAAGGTTTGTCATTTGGAGTACTGAAAGAGGAAAAGATGTGTCGAACATAGATATTGCTAACATTCTGGAGTACTTGGCAGAGCTTCTACATACAGGCCTGTCCTATTCCTCCATCAAGATACATGCATCAGCTATTTCAGCAGAATATAGCTTCGATCCACCTGTCTTTTCGCATCCTCTACTCAGGGAGTTCCTCAGAGGGATCAAGAATGTAAAACCTCCTAGGAAACCACCATTACCAGCATGGGACTTGAACTTTGTGCTAGAAAAGTTGACACTCCCTCCGTTTGAACCAGCAGCAACAGCAGATCTACAACACCTGTCATGGAAAACTGCTTTCCTACTGGCAATTACCTCAGCAAGGAGGGTTTCGGAACTACAGGCCTTAATGGCAGTGCAACCCTTCCTAATCTTCCATCAAGATAGGGTGTCCATGAGAACTAATCCTACATTTATGCCTAAGGTGGTATCCAGAGTGTCTTTAAACCAGGCAATCCACCTACCTACCTTCTTTCCCAATCCACAGAACAGGGGGAAAGACTGCTGCATACCTTGGATGTACATAGGCAGTTACGCTACTACCTGGACAGAACCAAAAGTAACAGAAAAACTGACCAGCTTTTAGTAGCCTATGCAACAGGAAGGGAAGGAAAAGCAATTTCCAAACAGACAATCTCCAAATGGATAGGAAATTGCATAAGATTCTGTTACTCCTACCATGGAAAACCAATTCCACAGAATATAAGACCTCATTCTACAAGGGCTACAGCCACTACCACAGCTTTCTTACGAGGAGTGGCAACCAAGGACATTATTGAGGCGGCTACTTGGACCTCCGTGCATACATTATAATTTACCTTTATACTCTAGATCCCGAGCAGGGTTTGCCACTGCTGTACTGCAAGGGATCCTAACTACACCATAATTTTTCTTCCTCCACCCCTAGTTTGGCTATGGTATTCTACCCATTTGTTATGACTGCAGATGCATCCATGAAGGACATAGTACAGTTTTGTACCTACCATAAATGTAGATGTCCGAACTGGATAGCATCTGCAGTCAGGATTACCCACCCTCCTTCCCCTCTGTGGTACTCCTAGGGTATTTACCCTCCTAATAGCTAGCTGGGGGGGAGTCTCTTATGGTGTATTTGTTTGTATATATGTACATACATGCTTATTTTTTGTGTTTGCCTTCTACTTTTTTGGAAACATTGGCATTTATCCAAAATTTAGCCTTCCAAGAGGGCAACTGGCATCTGGGGCAAGAAACACTGAGGAAAATGGCGTCGGCTGATGCCTTTATACCCGAAGACCAGCAGAGATGACGTCGGGTGAAGTGCGACATCAGCCGAAGCCGGACCCAGACTTTGGAATCCGGCCGACCGAAGGGCTGCCTGACGACAGGACAACCCATTTGTTATGACTGCAGATGCTATCCAGTTCGGACATCTACATTTATGGTAGGTACAAAACTGTACTTTTTGGAGTGACTGACTGGCCGCCTAAAGGTGTTGGATAGGTTGGACAGGAAAACACGTAGGATGTTTCATGCTCATCAAATGATTTATAAAAAATCAGTGCATACCAAGACTATATATTCCCCATTCTAAAGGAGGTATGAGCCTCCTCAAGATTGATTACATGTATATATCTGCAATTATAGCACTGTATACATATCTGCTGACCTCACAATACCCAAACATAGTGAAAGTTTTAAAACATGAGCCAAATAAATCCAAGATTACTTCCCTGCTTAGTTTAGCAGAAGCATATTGGCATTAAGTGGGAATGGAAATCAAACCAGAAGTAGATAAAACTCAAGCAGCAACTGAATGTGCCAAAAAACAAAAGAAAGAATATAAGGTTAAGGATCAAATGAGAAGGCAAGAAATGTGGAAAATGTATAAAAATTGTTGTAAGTACAGAAAACTCTTGGAACAACCTCATGTTAATCAGGATCAAATGCAGAAATGATTAAGAAGAGGTGAATTTAAACTAAAAAGATGAAAGGTTAATACTGGCATCCTAAGATAGTGAACTATGCTCAAATTGGTTTACAAAGTCCATTGAACATTTGGGAGAAACAGACAAATGTAGGTTTTGTAAAACAGAATTGGAAACAGTCTCACATCTTGTTGCTGGTTGTGATAAATTAATAGCAGAAGGATTGTATACCGAAAGGTATAATAATGTGGCAAGACTGTTAATTGGGGATTGTGCAAACATTATAATACTGAAGTAGCTGAAAAACTTTGGGAACATGAGCCACTAAGCAGTATAGAAAATGATGAAGTTAATAGGATCACCCATTATGAATAGTTCAAAAAATAGATGCAAGAAAACCAGATATAGCAGTCCACGAAAAGAAGACAAAAGTAGCATTGATCATTGAAATTGCTATACTCACTACAGCGTCTTATGTACAGACTCACAAAGTCATAAAATACATGGATCTACAGGCAGAAACAAGGGCTATGTGGAAGAAGGATACCCAAACATATCCAACAGTAGTAGGAGCAATGGGCCTTATAAAAAAAAATTACAATTCTACTTAGAAATGTTACCGATACATGTAACTGTACGAATTCCAGAAGGAGTCATTACTGGGCACAATGCAGGTGCTGCAAAGAGCACTTCTTGCTAAAGTCATAGACTGAAACAATACTAATTTCATGAACTTTAATCATACTTTGGTTTAGGAATGGGTTCTATTCCCATCATGATATTAGAAACCCAAAAGACTTGGAAAAATGAAAAAAGACTTAATAAACTATGATATCAGCAATCTCGTTAGATTAGATACATAGCAATTTGGTCTTTTAAGGCTAGATTATTCCTCCAAATCTTTAAACTTCAGAGAGGTTATAACAGGC
Organism: Protopterus annectens; assembly: GCF_019279795.1. Taxonomy (NCBI): domain Eukaryota; kingdom Metazoa; phylum Chordata; order Ceratodontiformes; family Protopteridae; genus Protopterus; species Protopterus annectens. The sequence continues at coordinate 553,440,448 of NC_056747.1, read as the reverse complement.
TGTTGTTCACAAAGCATATCTTAATCAATCAATGCTGGAATTGTAAATAAGCTTAATGCTTTAAAATAAGAACCCTGTTTGGTAAGGTGGATAGCAAATTTGCTACAAGACAGCACCCACACATTTCAAGTGGCATGGGTAATCATCATATATACAGGACTCCTGAATTTGGTGGACAAAACAAAGTGTTGACAGCTGCTTCATCAACCACAGCTGGTGAACACATGCAGATGGTCAACAGGTGTGCTAGATCAACAATCCCCCAGTGGGAAAATATTCCTTTTCCCAGGGAATGTGTGATTTCAGAGTTTGTAAATATAATAAGCAGGGGGTGTGGGGTTGCAGAAGGGCTTACCCTTGCCTGTAAAAATGTTTTTTCATTTTTTTTTAATTTATTTATTGATTTATTTTTGCTTGTGGCTAGGATTTTCCTTGTGTATGCGCAGTTAACTGTCAATGTTTGTGCTGTCAACCTTTTGTGGTCAAGGTTTTTTCCATCAACATTTTGCTGTGCCAGTCAAGCTAAGTAATCCTTTATACACGCACGCACAAACACACACAAACACACACACACACACACACACACACACACACACACACACACACACACACACACACACACACACACACAAAACATATTTTTTTATCATTCTTTTACAATATAATATCTTGATGTTTCTGTGTGAATGTTTTGCAGTATTTTGCATTTAAGTTATTTACAATGACGCTGGAACCTTGTGGGTGAAAGGAATACAATTGTACATTATTTATGACATTTGGTGCAGTATTCTGACAGGATTATTTTATTATATGTAATTTTATTAAGATTCTTCTGTACTGTGAAGAAGTTTGTAATTTATGTGATGAATGAAAGTACTAAATGTTTCATTAAATTTAAATCGTGGTTTGTGGTATCCACTAGCATTTTTTTTTTGCTTACGTTTTATGTCGGTTGGTGTGTGGATTTATTCTACTGCAGTTGTTTACAACAGAGAAATGCAGTTTGGTAACAAACCAATTTGTCCAGAGACATCTTCAGAGTGGAGTTAGATAAATATATTAGTAGGAGTTAAGTGGGTAGGGGGGAGGAAAGGGTTAAATGGTAGAAGGGATGATTAGGAGGAAATGAGGTAAGGGTAGGGAGGGGCTTAAAGGTTTTATGCAGGTATAACTGGGTAAGGAATCACATTTTGGCATGAACTTGCTACAGATCAGGGTTATGTCTGAGATGATCGTTCGGAATTCTGGTGGTCAGGTAGGACTTGGGGTTAATAGTGATACAAAGAATGAGGTGAGTATTGTGGTATAACATTTCCTTCCTTTCTTTAATAATAGATTTACAAGCTATTGCAGTTCTAATTGGGATATTAATAGAGTAGGTTACATAAATTAATACATTGTGGGATGTAAGCTTTTTAGTAGGAAGGGCACTGTTTCAGTGTATGGGGTTAAAAAGGAAGTTATTATTCAAATCTGTCCATTTCTTCCCTTTTTTTCTGTAAAAAAAAACTTCTTTTTCCTTTCATTATTGGGATTTGAGTGAAGGTATTTTAATGTAGGTAAGGGGGGCTTAAGGGGTTTGTGCAAGTATAACTGGGTAAGGAATCACATTTTAGCATGAACTTGGTCCTTCCCTCCCTCCCTCCCTCCTAATTTTGGTGGAATAGTGGGTATTGTAGTTATTTTAGCAATCTGGGTAGTGCAGAGAAGAAGGACAGGTGTGCCCTCTTCAGTTCCCCTCTGGTTTTGGATGTTTATTTCAATGAGTTGGGAAAGAAAAGTGCGTATTAAAAGGTGGCTTGATAAATACGCAAGCAGAGGTAAGGATGCTGCATGTTTGGTTGGATGTTAATTCATTAAGTGGTAAATGAAGTGAGTGATGGGATGCTGCTTCATAAGTAAAATATGCGAGCGGAGGTAAGGACGCTGCTTGTTTGGTTGGATGTGCAATAAATGGTAAATGAGGTGTGTGGTGCGATGCTGATTCATAAGTGAAATAAGCACGTGGAGGTAGGGATGCTGCTTACTGGATCAGGATGAGCAAGGTCACACTGTCAAGATTAACATTACATGGATGTTTATGTTGGAAAATGAAGTGAGTGGTGGGATGATGCTTCATAAATAAGCGACTGGAAGTATGGAGGCTTCTTGCCGGGTCAGGATAAGCAAGGTCACGCTGTCCTGATTAACATTACATGGATGTTGATGCTGGAATTCAATCAGCTATACAATGTTTCAGTTGTAATTAAGAAATATTGTCTAAGAAAGCTATGTTTATGGAAGTTTAATAAAGGTCATCAAACGTCATTCGGTGTGATGTGTTTATTGAAGAGGACTAGGACAAAGTGACTTCTAGGACTGTTGTAAGCCCCACTAGTGACAGCAACAGTACAAGGCTTCATAGTCATTGTACATTTTAGAAACATCTTGGATTTGAATTAAGGCTGCCGGTGGATCTTCCAGTTAATTTCTTTATAATTTCAGAAAACACAAAATTCACTGTCAGGCTAGATGTGGGGCACCTCTGCAATATTTCTTTTAACATCACTCCATCCTTTTCCATGGAGAAATAGGTCTAATTCCCATAATACACAACCAGTGTAACAACATACACATAAAAAGAATATAATCTAAAACCATGTTGCTTTGCTTTACTCCTAAAATATTTTCTATAATGTGATAATAAAAAAATATACATACATTGGCAATAACACTGTTATCTTCAAGATTCTACATGAAATAACTGAATTACATGCAGAAAAGTATATATATATATATATATATATATATATATATATATATATATTCATACAGGGTTATCCTGTTGGTGTAAGAGGGTTGACCTCTTGAGGTTCGACTGCCCATGCTTCACCTCGATGACAATTGAAGTTCTTCTATGGGAAATCACTGCTGAATAGCTGTACAAGCCATGATTCCCTTTCGGAGGAATTTCCCCCTTTTTTGATTAAGTCTATTGGTATACGTAAGTTTGTTGCCCCCAGCAAAAACACTTAAGTGTTTTAGGCAGGATGTTTTTTGTGAATGCAGTTGCAGTTCCACTGCATTTTGCCAAATGTATGTCTGAGCAACAACTGCTATGGGGTGATGGAGAATGTTGAAGGTGCATTTAGCTGAACATCCAAAATCTGTACAGTATGTTTCACTGAGACTTGTGAAAGTGGCATGGAGGGGTTGAGACTGTTTACCTGTGTGTTTAAGTGTTAAGGTTAAGGTCAAGATTAGTTGACGGGGTAGGTTTTCTATGTTTGTGCTTGACAATGTGTATTTTAGGGTTAGGTTTGGGGTTAGGTAAAGGCATGGATTTAGCTTTGGTAGTGTGCATTTGTTCATGTTTGTGTAGCCAAGTTGGTGTTGTGCAGTGGCAGTAGTACAGGAAGGTTTATTTGTAAGATAACATGTAGAATTAGGTTTGGGACAGGGTTAGGGTTAGGTTTACGGTTAACAAGAATTACAAAGGTAGGCAATCCCTGCCCAGTTTAGCAATGTGTGTTAACCCTAACCCTATACCCTCTCTTACAGATAAATCTGCCCTTAACACAGCCACTGTTTAGCTGAATGTCAGGCTAATGTTACAGGGGATTTTAGTGTGACAACTGGGAAAGAAAATATTTGTCCTTTCTTGATCTTTTGTAGTTTTGATATTCATGGTGTTCAATATTATGTACACTCGTACTTCTTAATGCTAATATTTTACCTTCAATATTAAGTATATTTGAGGATACAAATACAACTGTGTTTATATGTATATACATAAATATATATATATATATATATATATATATATATATATATATATATATATCCCTATCAGATGATAGAAACCTCATTTGACTGAAACACATTTGATTGAGACCATAACAATGAAATTTCAAAATACTGAAAAATCACTTGACTGAAACCCATAATACTGAAATCTTACAATGCTAAATTTCAGCATACTGAATTGTAAAGTAGACAATATAAAACCAGAATAGGTGGGGGTCTATACCCCTAACCCCCCCTAAATAAATATACTAACTCCAGGATTGCACTACAGTGGGGAAAAGTCATATATCCCCCACCTATTCTTATATCATACACTTTACAATACAGTATGTTGAAATGTAGCATTGTAACATTTTGGTATTATGGGTTTCAGTCAAATGATTTTCAGTATTTTCAAATTTCAGTCTTATGGTCTCAGTCAAATGCAATTGCTATCATCTGACAGTGATCCATATATATATATATATATATATATATAGAGAGAGAGAGAGAGAGAGAAAGAGATACAAATATATATATATATATATGTGTACGTATATATATATATATATATATATATGTATAGAGAGAGAGAGAGAGAGAGATACAAATATATATATATATATGTGCATATATATATATATATATATATATATATATATATGTGTGTGTATATATATATATATATATATATATATGTGTGTGTATATATATATATATATATATATATATATATATATATATATATGTATGTATATATATATAGATAGATAGATATATATATATATATATATTTATCTCTATATATAGATATATATGTATCTATTAATATACACATACAAAAACATAAGTCTATGTCAAGTGCTTAAAGTATCAAACATTTGAGCATTTAAACATAAAAGAAAGGATTGAAAAGACAAGGAATATGATCAAGTTCTGAAGAGATGATCGCTCCCTTTTAATCAGCATTCATCAGGCCAATTATCGAGTACAATGCCCGGTTTAGGATGTGTCTCAATAAACGTATCAAACAACTAGAAAGACTCCAAAGGATCCTAAGCAAAAGATCACAGGCTCAAAGTCACTGAGGTACTAAGACAGGCTGGAAACTCTATTCCCTTATTTTGTGTCTAAGAGATTTTTAGGTTCATAGATTAGTACTAAGCTAACTGCCTTTGCGAGCCATTTTAAGCCTAGCCAATTGTCACTTGTGAGACTCAAACCCTGCACCTTGTGTTTGCAAGGCAAACACGTTAACCATTAGGCCACCCTCCCAACTTGAAGGGATATCTCTGGTTTCACTTACCACTCCAATATAGACCCAATTGTTCTAGACCTCATATTTCTCTGCAAGTCCTTATCTCCATCAACATTAGATCCAGGGACCTAAATCTTCATCAACAAATAAATAAACCAAGATGGAAGGACTGGTTTATAACCCAGCATCTTAGAAACTTCTAGCATAAACTTCCCTCTCATATTAAGCTGTGTGGCTCACTATCTTCCTTTAAACATAAACTAGATGACTGGATGGGTACCCACAAATTTACTCCATGATCAACCAGTATGGCCCTCATGGAGAACGGTGATGCTGCCTGAAGTAGGGCACAGGCAAGGCGAGAATTGTCATATGATTCATTGACCTTGTAATAGCTTAGAATCTATGAATCTATAAATCACTAAGTCTTGGAAGCCTGCTATAGTTCTGCCCATAATTAAAGGGAGTTTTTACTTCTTACTCTAGTAACTATAGACCCATCACTCTCACAAGCCTTATATTTTAAGCCCATGGAATAAATGATACCCAAACTGTAGTCACAAGCAATATTACTATCCTTGACTCAAACCAGTTTGGCTTTGGTGCCTAAATGCATGCTGCCTATCTAGATCCATTAAAAGCTTTCAGTGCCATTCATCATGCTGGTATTATACACAAATTAGGAAGAGTCAATATAAAGCCCGATATTTCCTGTTGGATTGCTAACTGGCTATGTGATGAAATTCAAGTTGTGGGTATCCTCTTTGAATGCATAACTGTAACTAATGGTTTCTCAGAGGATTCCATGTGGGAACTTCTCCTCTTTGGTAGTTATTTTAATGATATCTTGCAAAATACCCCATGCATGTGGCTGTCCAAGTGTTTGTATCTGGCAACAGGTGCAGAGAGCATGGTTGTGCGCTATATTTCTTGTGGTAAATAGTCTGATTCCTCTAACTCTTGTTTATCTAGTGAGTAACCCTTGAGCAAGCCACTAAACCAATAATTTCTCCCAGGTTGCCCCTAAATGCATTGGATGGCTGATGTAGTCATGCACCTTAAGAGTTTGCACCTGTGGCAGTTGCTCTCCTCACCCCTCATTAGCTATGCGACTGGCACTGCTGTTTGGCAAGCAAGCTATAACCACTTCTTGCCATGTTAACAACACTCCTTTGCAAATTACTACCTTCAAAAGAGAACTCTGCATATATGTGGATATCTCTGTCTAATTCCACAACCAAGTTTTCACCATAATTAGGAAATTTTTCTATTTGACATAAATGACATCCAAGAAAATTAGTCATTGATCTAAAGATGTCATTATCTTCCTTTTGAGAATGGGCAAACTGTGCATTAAACTCTGATTGGTCAATGGATGTTCTCTGGGAGGGTGTTACGTTGCAGGAAATGCCTGCTAGAAAACAAGTACAACAATTCACTACAGCATCATTAGCTGCCTTGATGCTATGACATTAAAAAATGCAAATGCTGCCATTTCTTACACTTGCTTATCTTTATACTTTGTCGTTTAGTGAACATAAAATAAAAAAAGTAAATAAAACACAAAAGATGTAATTTGTGAGTGTGTGTTACGGTATGTCTGTGTGTACCTGCTCACGTTTGCTAGACACCACATCATAATGTCTCCCAAATGCAACAAGCAGTCCATCAACAAACATTTGTTTAAGAATTAGAAGTGTAACTCTAATGCCTGGCATTAGTTGCTAACTTTACTTTAATTCCTCAGTGAAATGCCAACAATCATTCTGTGAGGAATAAAATGCATGGTAATAATGTCCTCGCACTACAACATGCAGTCCGTCAGCAAGCATTTATTTAAGAATTCGAAGTATGAAACTCAAATGCCTGGCATTGTCAACAGTGTTCAATAATCCTCAGTCACTTACATCAAATCAGTCTTTCTGGGAGGGAAACAGCAGCACTATACCAAAACATTAGGGAGAGTGAAGAGGCATGAAAGAGGGTATTTAGGATGCTATGCATTCTATGGTTTTTTTCATTCCTTTGCTCTCGGTAAGACATCTGATGTGTATTAAAATGAAGTGGCTCTAAGTGCTGGGCATGTGTGTGTGTGTGTGTGTGTGTGTGTGTGTGTGTGTGTGTGTGTGTGTGTGTGTGTGTGTGTGTACAGACATTAAATATTTTGGATTTAAACTACTTCCTCTGCCCGTAGCTACACATGCTACTGCAAGTTTGAAACATTAGGCAGAGGAACTATTTTTATAAAAAATGTACAAAAAAGTAAAGGGCATAGTAAAAAAAAAAAAAAAAAAAAATGAACAGGTACCTCATTATCTAAGTGGAATAATGCCCTCCAAGGAGTGAGATATTGGAAAAATAATGCCATTACAGGGGTATAAAGACCCTCCTCTTGTGGTGTCAGGCCTCATAATAGCATGGGACAGGAGTTATTTCCCCAATAATGCACACTCAGAAGGACATTATTGCTTGTGTAATCCTCTGCTCATTAGTCTTATTAAGGAATATAATGTCCCATTTAGCATGACCCAAACAATGAGAAATACTGCAGAGATTTCTACCTAGCAATGCCACCTATCCGGTATTTTTCTGGACTACCCAGAAATCAGAATTTTGGTCCAGTAGTCCAGAAAGCAGTGCACAAACTCTGGTATTCTGTTTATCTGCACAAACAGAATGGCAGAGTTTGTAAAAAGCAGCCATGGAATAACTATTCAATTGCAACACATAGTTAAACTGATGCATTTAAAACTGGGACCGGTTAAAGCGAGACAAAAAAAGGCAAAGGAAGGTGTTCTGCTCTGAGATGATGTAAGCATTTGCATCATAAAATGGGTGGGTGAGTGGGCAGAGAGAGGCACGGCTGCAGGAAATGCAAGGGGTGTAGTATTGTTCAGGTTTTCGCCACACAGAAAGATAGCAACCCTATTTCTACCTAAGAAACTCAAAGGCCTTGAAACCCTCATGTTAGCTTGACTATCCTTATCTTCAGTGGCTTTCCAGCTCTTGAGGAGTTACATATAATTAGGCTAGCATGCCATCAAGGAAGCAGCTCTATTCAAGCTAATGTACCACAGCAGGCTCAACGGCATATACAACACCTATGCAAAAATCCTTAATCAACTTCAACAAAATAAAAAAAAAAATCACTGAAGAGATAGGTGTAGAACCCAGCTCAATTCATTCCCCACAGAAGGGATAAACTTCTACTATACAACTAGAAGAACATTTGCATGACTGCCTTCAAAGCAAACTTTAATGAATTGATAAGTATCTTCAGATTTACCACAGGGACTTCATATATGGCTCTTCTCAAAACATTGGTGAGGATGCCAATTACTGTTAGTGTTTTATCTTAAGGGTGCATCCTTTAATGTTTTACTGCTAAGCATTCTGCTCTGTGGGTGTTTAAAGGCCAGGCTTCTAATTGTGTGTGCTCCTCCTTCCTGTGAGCTATCAGCAAATCTAGCAGTACTATGACAACAACAATCAGTCATAGCTAAACTTTATTTATAGCAAAAATATTCAAAGTACTAATAAGTACGCTTGTTCTTTCTTCCAAGTTTCCCTATCGTCCCATCCTTTACCTTCCTTATTTGTTTTAAAATATTAATTTAACATAATAAATGTTTATGGGTTTAGATATAATAGGTAGTATGTAGTAACTTGACAGGTGGTGAGCATTTCAAGACTATGCAAGTGCTGATTTTGTGTTGTACAATATGATGGAACTTCAAAAAAGAGTTTCTTAACGCCAAATTTTTAATTCTGGGACATATTAAATTGTAAAACAAATGAGAAGTGTTACACATAAGTACTTAAAACTAAACTCAGTATGTAGTCCTATACCTTAGCATACATGCATTTTAATTTGATAAAAAAAAAATATTCAAACACATACAATAAATTGAATTTTTTTAATCAGCATGGTTTGTAAAATGTGCAAGTTATTTTCTTTACTTTTCTGCCCCTCACATTTAATTATAATCCTGGAGGGATTTAAACTAAAAGGAAGCTTCTGTAACAAGTGTTAATCTTTTTGCATTAAAAAGAAAACACATACATATGCAATACACACAGAGGATAACCTTTTGAATGCCAAAATGTATTCATGTTGAGCTTCCAATTAAAGTGACATTTTTAAAACATCTCTCTTGGGTGACAGTCCTAAGCAATAATCGCTTTCTGCCGCAACAAAATGCTTTTACGGTAGCATTTTCTGCAGATCACTAACTGGTGGCCTCAGAAGTGTTTTGAGTCTGTAGTTCTACCACTTTTAAAAGGAAAGAAAAATAATTTGATCTCAGGAGTAAAGGGAGAAAAAAGCAAACATCTCTTCTTTGGTGAAATGCACTTTTTAAAATAATTATTACTCCTTTCTATAATACTGCAGTGAATGAAGTAGATGCTATCCATTATACATTATTTAAGTAATTTTTAATGTATCATCCAACATTAGTAAATGTATCATAATGTAACAATAGCAGTATTTCTTTTACTGGCATTTGTTTTCTATTCTAGAAATGGAGCCAAGTACTAAAACAGCATAAAAGCAACATTTTGTTCACTGCTTAGGCAATTCCATATATAATTAAACTGAAACTTTAAGAAAGTTAAGCCCTCCCTTAACAAAATAGTTTTTTTTTTTTTTTTTTGCTTCAAGCACAGAGAACCAATAAAGAGCCAAACAGGAGCTGCTAATGCATAAAAGCAGCTGAGACATTAAGGCTATGTATCTTTACTTCCTCATGTTTTTCATATTATAGAAATCATCTAGATAAACTGCTTGTTAGTAGAGGGGACTATTCAGTATGAAGCTTGATTTCACAAAACATACCAAGCTTTACTGCTTTCTTTGCTGTAGATCTGGCAAGGGTTAAATAGAAGAACAGAAATGTGCACCTGAATGACTGGACATGGTTGTTAGGGATCATTAAAGAGACCAGATGGCTTAGTGGTTAAGGTCTTCACCTTCCATGCACAAGGTACAAGGTTCGATCCTGACCTCCAACCAATGCCTGTTTGGAATTTGCATGTTCTCCCTGTGTCTCTGTGGGGTTTCTCCCATGTCTGAAAAACATGCTGAGTGTTTCCATCTCAAACCCACCAATGAATGGAGCTGTGGATAGCAGCACAGACTCTATATGGTGCCCTAGAGAGGAAAGAGTTGTACAGGCCAACTGCTTTGGGCATCTACTGTGGTGTGCAGTATCCTCAAGATAGGAGAACATGGATCACAGACTGTGTGCCGTGGCAGGGCTAGCCACTCGATGGTGTAAAATATGGCTCTAGGTGATTCAGTCATGACGACTAATTGCCAAAATGGGCATGGGTAGTTACTGGTGATAAGTGGGTTGAGGACCTGGCCTACTCTCTCCCATACCAGGGACCCTTGCTAATGGTGGAAGGTGTATATGTGCCCCTAATGGCCAGTGTGTGCCCACCATAAAGCCCAGCAGCCCTGGACCAATAAGCTACTGGCTGTCTGGTGTCTAGTTGCCCAGCCTTGGTTACCTGGGATAGCTCTGTTGAGCGAAAGCTGGACGTAAAACCAACCTGCCAAACATGAACCCTTAATGTAGGTTCACTGACAGTGCGCAGCTTGGAAGTGGATGACATCATGATGCGTAGAAGGCAGGACATTCTATGTACCCAAGAGAGAGATGGAAGGGCAGTGCAGCAAAGCCACTTGGCTTGGGATCCAGACTCTACTACTCAGGTGGGGGACAGGCTAGAAATGATGTAGGAATTGTGGTGAGAGAGAGGCTTCAGAAAGCAGTGAAGGACATCATCAGAATTAATGACAGACTCATGGCAATCAGACTCCAGTGTAATGACAGGGTAGTATTCATAATATCAGCATATGCCCCACAGCAGGGTTGTGATAGTGTGGAAAAGAATGCATTCAGACAGCAGTTGCAGTACCTACTAGATAAAGAAGGATAACAGTGTTGATAATGGGTGACTTGAATGCACATATCAGGGCAGACAGAACAGGATATGAGGACTGCCTAGGTCCACATGGGTGGGGTAACAGGAATAAAGAAGGAGAAGCCATTCTAGACTTCACAGGATCACATACAAGAGTAGCCAACATGCAACTCAGGTAGACTTCCTCCTAGTAAAGAAAAGGGACTGGGGTAGAAACCATGACTGCAAAGTCATCTCCAGCGAAACAGTCAGCCCACAGCATAAACCATTAGTTGCCACAATCAGCTGCAAGCAGTGGTCACAGAAGGCTTTAAGGTCAACAAAGACCAGGCTGAAGACCTGGAAGTTGACTGGAGAGAAAGTACAGCAGTTCAAGGAATTACTCAGGGCACTAGCACCCCAAGAAGAGGAGGAAATAGGTGGAGTTGAAGATTTCGAGAGGCAGTGTCTAAAAACAGCATGTGTTAGGACTACAGAAAAGATATGTTGCCGAGCCAGGTACGGAAATAAGGTACATAAGGAAAGCTGGTGGTGGAATGCAGAAGTGCAGGAAGTCATCAAAAGAAAGAAGGAGTGCAAGAAGAAATGGGAGATAGAAAAGGCTTACCAGGCTTGGAAGGACTACTGGCTGACTACCAATAAAGCTAAGAATAGGGCATCGGAGGCACTCTACCAACTTCTGGAAAATGACTCAGTAAGAGGCACAAAGAAACTATATCAGGTTGCAAGGCAAAGACAGAAAGATAAAAAAGATAGTCAGACACCCTTCATAAGGGATGCCGGCAATAACTTGCTTACCAGTCCACAGGACATCAAAAGCAGATGGAAGGAGTATTTCCAGCAGCTATTGAATGAAGAAAACCCCACAGAAGCTATACTGCCCCAGAAACAGCCTACAATGAGAGAAGAAGAGGAGCCCACCCTAGAAGTAAGAACAGCACTAAAGAAAATGAAGTCAGGGAAAGCAGCAGGCTCAGATAAGGTCACAGCAGATATGATAAAGGTGCTGGGTGAGATAGGGGCGAAATGGCTCCTGAGGGTACTAATAGCAGTTGGAGAGAAAGGTGTATCCCAGATGACTGGACACTAAGCATACTTGTGCCAGTGTACAAGAACAAAGGGGACAGCCCCAACTGTGCGCAGTACAGAGGGATAAAACTCCTACCACACTGCATGAAAGTTCTGGAGAGAGTGACTGATAAATGGATACGCAGAGTAGTAGAATGTAAGATGGGAGATGAACAGTTCAGGTTCCGATCAGGATGCAGCACAATTGACTCAATGTTTGCAGTGAGACAGATACTTGAGAAGAAGCTAGAAATGAGGAGAGAGTCCAACTGGGCATTCCTAGACTTGGAGAAAGCATATGGCAAGGTCCCAAAAAAGCCAATCTCGGCAGTATTGTGGTGGTTTGAAGTCCCGGAAACATTGGTAGAATTAGTGCAGGCTATGTACAAGGACCCAGTGACTCAAGTACGAACAGTGTTCGGCCTCACAGAGGGGTTCCTAGTGGGAGTGGGTGTACATCAGAGTTCAGCTCTGAGCCCATTGCTGTTCATACTGGTGATGGGCTACATTAGCAAACAGGTTGGTGGGGACAGATCAACAAAGCTGCTGTATGCAGACAATGTGGCAGTACAGGCAGTCTCTGAGCTAGAACTCCAGCAAAGGATAGGAGAATGGAATATAAATCTGAAAGCACATGGGATGAAACTAAGCACAGATAAGACAGTGGTTGTTGTTGTGTCTTTTTGGCTTTTCACAATTAGGGGTCGCCACAGCGGAAATCCGGTCCGCTAATGATTGACAGTAGATTTTTACGTGACGATTTGCCAGATCTGATGCACAACCTTCAATGAAGGTACACCCATTCATGCATGTCTCCACGCAGAAGATGCTATAGCTGAGAATTGAACCGGACAGCGTCTTACTGTGAGGTGACAACGCTACCGCAGCACCACACTGGTAATGGCAGCAAATTGGGGAGATCAGAAGAAGCTGTGAATAGAAATAGAAGGGAAGATGGTGGAACAGGTAAACAGCTTCAAGTATCTGAGAGGGTTGGTTGAGGAGAAGGGTAGTCCGAATGAAGAGGTCAAAGCTAGAATCAGAGGGGCTGCAGCCAACTGGCATAGAGTATCTGATGTAGTCTATGCCAGAAGAATGCCAAAGAAGCTGAAAAGCAAGTTGTACAAGACAGTGGTGCAACCAGTACTACTGTATGGCACAGAAACCTGGGAAGTAAAGATAGAACAGTTGAAGAAGCTAGAGATGATGGAAATGAAGTGCCTGAGAAAGGTGGTAGGATGCATACTGTGGAACAGATGAAGGAATGAGGACATAAGAGCAGAAGCCAAAGTAGCTCCAATTGCAGAAAAGATCAAAGAGAACAGATTACAGTGGTTTGGGCACATGTGTAGAAAAGCAGAAGACGATCTGGTGAGAAAGATTAGGGACAGGCAGGAAGAAGGTAAGAGGAAGCAGGGACATCCAGCAAAGAGGTGGATGGATTGTATGAAAGAAGATTTGTGACAATCAGGCATGAGTATTGAAGAAGGCAGGAGTGTGGCACTGAATCAAGGGAGTTGGCAGCAGTTAACACGATACCCTGATCCCATGTAGAGAAAATGGGAAAAAGGGGGCTGATGATGATGATGAAGATGATTACATCCACTCAAGCCCCTGCTGATCAAAATCCAGCAACTGACAGCCATGAACTTCAGCGCTGTTTCCCTGTCCATCTATATGGCTGGGCAGTGGCTTGAACTAGAATGTGAGTTCAGATATGCCATAGTGGTCAGATACCATCAAGGTCTAGTTGTGGAACTGCTAAGTGGGGAAAGGAAATGGGAATGTGTTTGTACATTTAGGGAGTTAGCGTCAAATTAGGGTCAAGGAGGAGAGAAGGATTTTAGGTCTAAGTAGCAATCGGGAGTTGGCTCGGAGTTGATTTAGGTAGGGGATTTTAGATTTAGAGAGTGATCAGGAATGGCTCAGAGTTAGGGTTAGGGATCGATTATGAGTTGGCTCAAAGTTAGGGATAGGGAGTGATTGGGTGTTGGCTCAGAGTTAGAGTTAGGGAGAGACTGGGAGTTGGCTCAGAATTAAGGTTAGGGAGTGATTGGGAGTTGGCTCAGAGATAGAGTTAGGGATCAATTGGGAGTTGGATCAGAGTTAGGCATAGAAAGCGATTGGGAGTTGGATCAGAGTTAGGGTTATGGTGTAATCAGGAGCTGGCTCATAGTTAAGGTTAGTGAATGATCGGGAGTTGGCTCAGAGTTAGGGTTAGGGAGTGATCGAGAGTTGGCTCAGAAATACAGTTAGGGAGCAATCAGAAGTTGGCTCAGAGTTAGGGTTAGGGTGTAATCAGGAGCTTGATCTGAGTTAAGGTTAGGGAGTGACCAGGGTTGGCTCAGAGTTGGGGTTAGGGAGTGACTGCGAGTTGGCTCAGAGTTAGAGTTAGGGAGCGATTAGGAATTGACTCAGAGTTAGGGTTAGGGCATAATCGGGAGCTGGCTCAGAGTTAAGGTTAGGGAGCAGTCAGGAGATAGCTCAGAGTTAAGGTTAGAGACTGATCTGGAATTGGCTCAGAGATAGAGTTAGGGAGCAATCGAGAGTTGGATCAGAGTTAGGGATAGGCAGGTGAGGGGAGATTTTATGTTTAGGGAGAGATCAGAGGTTGTTTTCAGGGTTTGAGTCAGGATTCTGGGAGGGATAGTTAGCTTACTGATAGTGCATAGGATTCATGGTATTGGAAGTTAGGGCACTTGCCAACAGCAGCAAGTGTCAGCAGGGAAAAGTAGCATGAGCTAATGGTACGAGTACACTTGTAGTAAACCCTAGTCATTATTGGTAATGCTTTAGGACATGTTTATATATTGATCATTTTGAAACTTTTTTTTTATTTGCAGCTACTATTATAGGTTCATAGGTGTTTGCTATGATAATGACCACAAGGACCTTTTTAAGCCTAGCCATGCATCCCACATCTCTGACAAATTTTGGTACCTTTGATAAGTGTAAGCAGGGCTTGGGTGATGAAACATTTACAAGCAGGGGGCTGGGAGATGAATCATTTACAGGTTGCCTGTGTCAATTAGAGGCATAGGTGCCAAGCCACAGATGAATTTCCTGTTCCCCATCCAATTGTCCAAGTTACACTTGAATTGAGTTTGGGAAGAACTCTACTTCTCATGTCTGAAGAGGCTGTTCCAGAGATGGGGTAGTCTCTGGGACACACACACGTGTCTCTCCAACAGGTCCAATTCATATCACTGTTGAGGTTTAAGTCTTTAAAAGTGGGTAATTCCAGTGCTATTTGTTTTGTGGATATGCAGGAGGTCCATTAGAGTGGGGTCTGATAATGCCCTGTATGTCAGGCATACATCTTCCCTCAACAGCCTGTAGCAGGCAGAGTACAGGGATAGGGCCTTCAGATGGTCTGCACAGGATATTTTACTTATGCTCTGATACCCTGTATTCTTTTAGTGAAGAACCTTTGTGGACGTTCCAATTGCTGGATATACCTGGTTAGGTACATTCCATTAATGACCTGATTTTACACAAGGCAAGAAAAATATTGCAGTACAAACATCTATAAAGGTTTGTATTTCTTAATTATTTCCATGTAGACAATACACAGTAAAGAATTTAGCTCATACACTTATAGTTTTACAATAAACATCCAATTGCATTCAGTAGGAAATTAATGTGGAAGACAGACTGGCAAATAATGAGTATATGGCAGAAATTCATTTTGTACTAGATATTTGTACAGTTTGTATAATACAAGAACATTTTGGTGCAACAGATAATTGTATGTAATTAGTCTATTAGACACCAATTAATAATACTATTTCATTAACCAAAGGACATGCTTTTGATTAATAAATTTTAATGTTA
Organism: Protopterus annectens; assembly: GCF_019279795.1. Taxonomy (NCBI): domain Eukaryota; kingdom Metazoa; phylum Chordata; order Ceratodontiformes; family Protopteridae; genus Protopterus; species Protopterus annectens. The sequence goes on along the minus strand of NC_056747.1, from coordinate 553,424,592 downwards.
AACAGACATTTTATAATTAGCTACTTTAACCTAAAGATAAATGTTCTTCAAACTCACTCTAAAGGAATTATTAATTCAATCTTGGGTCTGCTTTTGTTCCTCTCCTGGCTAACCTCTCTCCTAACTTGTCAGCCTTTTCTTTCCACTTTTTCATTCCTAGTAACATCTTTAGTTTAAATACATACATATGAAAAGAGGCAACCTAACTTTCATTTGAATCAGTTCTCATTGGATGTCAATTTATCACAAAGAAACATTTGAAAATTCACTAAAGCGATCATTAGAGATGAGGATTGTAAAAACATCAAGCTGTAGGTAAATAAGAAAGTAGTGCAGGAGCGAGGAGCCGTAGGTAAGGAGGTAAGCACTGCAGGGACACTAGGCAATTAAATAAATAAATAAATAGATAAGTAACATTAATCATTTAAACAAATAAAACAATAAAGTAGTGTTAAGCAGTAAACTTGTGCAGGATAGAGGCAGCCAGGAGAAAGAAATAAATAATTAGGTGTCAGGTTTCCGATGATCATATTATCGAGCGGGTTCACATTTGGCCCTATAAATAAATAAGAAAAACATCTTAGTCTGAATACAAACTTCAAGCGTTATGCTTGGAAGTCTGCAGATATAACCATTACACTAACAAGCCACTGTTAGGACTCTCAAACTTCAAGCGTTATGCTTGGAAGTCTGCAGATATAACCATTACACTAACAAGCCACTGTTAGGACTCTCTACACTAGTCTGCCTTATCTTACACCGACACTAGATCTATGGCATTATCTTGTGGTCTTTTGATTGTCAATGTTCCTACAGCCTTTAATGATCACTTTAGTGACTGCTTGATTGTTTCTGCAGAATAAACTGACATTCAATGAGAAATGATTTGATTGAAAGTTGGGAAGCTATGAAAATTATTAAGGTCCTATATTGATTATAGTTTTGCATTGCTTCAGTTTTCAGCTGCACTAGACTTGCATTCTACCTCATATGTGTTAATGTTATCACCTTAACTTAATGTACTTGAATTATTCCAGTGATGTATTTGTTGATAATGATTTTTTTAAATGTGTTGCATTTTGATACATGCAGTGCTTTCCTCCCTGGATCTCTGCTGAAAATGTGTTTTTTTGGCCAACTCTGACGATACCTGAAAGCAAATGTCAATAAATAAATAAAAAATAATCTTAATTATACTAGGCTAAATTCCTAGAGGCTGATGGAGGAAGGAAGCTCCTTAGTGACACGTGGTTTTCTATTGTTTTGAATGGGTTTACTAAAACATCTGCAGAGTACCACTGGAAAGAAGGCACATATGCTTTGTGTGTGTGTGTGTGTGTGTGTGTGTGTGTGTATGCATGTGTTTGTGTGCATTTTCTTCCCACCTATTATTCACGTCAAAGTCTCACACATGGCAATGATACATTTTCTTCCAAGGTCACCGCATAACAGGACATACAGTAACAAGATACTTCACTGGGAGGGTCCTCCCTCTCTCTACACGGAGGAAAGCACTTCCACAGTATGCATCACCCCAAGACAGGATGAGCAGATTAGGAATAAATGTTTGTCATACTGTGAATGTTTGCATTTTCTTCTTGATTTGTAACCTAAGCACACTTTATGATAGATGAAGAAGCCAGGCTAAGTGTGCATGCTGCAATGCAAGAGAAGAGCCCTTGGATCTCTTGTAACTCACTCTCCAATATCTTTATTTGTCTTGTAGCATCCTGATGTTCCCCCTCACTCCCTCTAACAGAAGCCAAACGTCCCTGTTAAACTGGTCAGTAAGAAGTTATGCCCTTGCAGATGAGTCTGATGAATTACGTTGCAAGTGACTGGCTTTCAGTTGCTCATACTAAAAGAGCAATGAACACCAGGATCAATGGCATAATTAACAGAATAATTATAAAAGCACATAGTATGCAAACTAAGAAAGATAGAATCAAACCTAGGCCTGCAAAATGAAGATTATTTGCAGCCCAAACACTGCCCTATACTGCCAGCAAACTAAGCGTCATGCTCCTTTTCTTCCCTTTTACCACTGTCATGCCTGTGTGTTTGTAAGTCTCTGTTTCTTTTTCGTTATGAAAGACAAGCAATGTATAACTGTTGTGTTTTAAGGGATATCCGGAAGCTGTGATTTTGTTTACTTGCTTGATTAAAATCATGCAGCTATGATACAGGTGAGGTGTATATTCAACAGTTTACGACATGGTAAGCATGATTCATTTATGACTTAGTAACTCCACCTGACGGTACGACAATTTATAGCTATGGCGTTGTTGTTTCAGAAAAGACCAAGTATCCAAAGAGAAACACAGCCATATGACTTCATTGACATGAAGGTTTGGAAACAAGAAACAAATGGAATATAAGCATTACAAATTAATTTTAAGATCAGAAATATTAACATTCTGAGAATCACTATGCACTCCTTATAAAGAAATGCTGATTAACGAATTAACACTTATGTGGTGTGGAATGTCACACCTCTAGCAGCTTACACAAATCTTACATTATATAACTAAATAGGTTCATAGGTGTGTACTAGGCTAATGGCCCTGGAGCCTTTACAAGCCTAGCCCATAGAAGTGCCCTGGTATCGTGCTGCCTGACGTTAGTTCCCAGTGCCTCTATCAAGTAGAGCCACTGCAGCGATCCCCGGGTGAACTTTCTATTTCCGATCTGCTCATAAAGATTTCTCTTGAAGAGGGCCAGTGAGGTGCTCTGTTTGATATTTATGGGAAGTCTATTCCAGAGCATGGGCAGCTCTGGGTTATGAACCTGTCTTTCCAACATATTCTGTTGATGTCTCTGGAGCGTGTGGTGCAGAGAGATTGGGATTTATTTAGATGTAGTATTTCTAACAGAGCTGGGTCAGACATGGTTTTGTAAGTCATGCACAGCTCACCTCTTAGTAGATGATATGAGACAGAGAATAGCTGGAGTTTTTTTTAACCTGTCCATGTAGGACATGTATTTAAGGCCTAGAATCCTCTTTGTGAGGTACTTTTGTGGCCTTTCCAGCTGTTGCGTGTATCTAGTGAGGTACATGCCAAATGGGGCATTATACTCAATGATTGGCCCTATGAGGGAAGAGTAGAGAGAGATGATGACCTTTTTCTTCCTGGAAGCAAAACCCGTGGTATGAGGTGTGCCATGTAGAAGGACTTTCTGATCACAGTGGCAATGTGGTGATTGAAGGAGAGGTTGCTGTCAACCTGTGTCCCCAGATTTCTTATAACGCCTTCTGTGTTCAGTGGGCTCCCATTGATGTGGTAATTAGTGGTAACTGAGTTTTTCCTAAAGGAGATGATGACGCATTTTTTGGCATTAAGATTAAGGCCATGGTTTCAACACCGGTCATTGGTCTCACTGTGAACTTTCTGTAGGATGTCTACATCTCTTGGGGAGTTAATAATGGCTCCCAGCTTGCAGTCGTCTGTGAACTTGGTCAGCCAGAGTCTTTCCGCATTGGCTTAGACTTCAGAGAAGTAGATGCCAAACAGGAGAGGACTGAGGACTGATCCTTGTGGGACTCCACTCATGACTGGTCGGCAGTCTGACTTGGAGTCCACTACTTTCGCACTGTGGGTTCTATCTGTGAGCCAATTTGCAACCCACCTAGTGATATAGGGGTTGATGCTTAGTTTGTTGAGTTTATCAATAATTCCTGAGTGGGGAATGGTATCAAAGGCCTTGGCCAGATTGAGGTAGGCTGTATGAACTGACTTGCCCTTATCCGCAGCTCCGCTAACTGACTCAAAAAAGTCAATCAGGTTAAGCAGGCACGATCTACCTTTCAAAAAACAAAACTGCGTGGGATCTAGAGTTTTTAGATTCCCTCTATCCTTGTTAATTAGATCCATGATGATGTGTTCCATAGCCTTACATATCAGACATGTCAGGCTAATGGGGCGATAATTCCCAGGGTCTGTAGTCACTCCCCCTTTATGGAGACGGATGACCGTAGCAGTGCGCCATTCAGTAGGGACAAAGCCTGAGGTGAGGCTGTGACTGAACAGGGCACGCACATGTGGTGCCAGTTCACTTTGTAGTTCATGTAGAACACATCCAGGGATATTGTTGGGTCCTATGGAAGCTGTATTCTTGGACTTGGACAATGCAGCTTTAACTTGTGCTGCAGTACTGCTGTGTGCCTGGCATTTCTCCGGTATTGTGATTGGTCCTTGGGGGGTAGAGTTGTCACTGAATCTGTCGGCCACTATGTTGGCAATATCTGTTGGCTCAGTATAGGAGGTACCATTGTGCAGTAACCCAGAGCAAACCTGGTTATTGCCATGGAGATTCTTGATATAACTATAGAAGGCTTTTTAGTTGTTTTTAGTGTCTGCTGCAATTCTGCCTTCATAGCTGGCTTTAGAGGTTTTGATGAGGGATCTCAACTTTTTGTTAAGGCTAATAAGGGAGTTTTTCCAGTCTTGGGAGTTTTTCTGCAACAGTTTATTCCTTTTGTTGTAGAGTTTATTAATGGCAGGGGACTACCAGATTGGCTTCCTTTTTTGGAGGAGACTGTCTTGGTTCTGTTAGGTATGGAAGTTTCATGCATTTATGTACTTGTTTGTACAGTGCATTGGTGTATGATTTGGTGGTCATGCAAGGACATCAGAAGGCACTGTACACATTGCAGTACAAATAAAGTGTATGATTCGGCAGTCATGCATTTATTTTCCATTGACGTGGGCGCTGTGAAGTTAGCCACTTCTGTTTTTAGGAGCCCAAAATCAGCTTTAAAGAAGTTTTTCATGGTGATTACCTTTGCGGAAGGGTGTGAGTGAGATGTGGATTTCCATGGTGATAAGTTTGTGGTCGGATTTAACCAGGGAGGAATTGACTATTGGTGTAGAGCAATGGTTGCCCATGTTAGTAATAACCAGGTCAAGGATGTTGCTTCGTATATTGGGGGTAAGAATGAGATGGTCTAGGGCATTGGAATTAATGAATTCCAGAAAGCGTTGGGCCAGTGTATTGGTGCATGAGTAGTTTTCCCATTTGATGGGGGGGTAGTTGAAGTCACCAATATGAGAGTGTTGGGTTGGACCCTAATAGTTTCCAGGGTGCTTCGGAACATGGAGTGAGAGTCTTGGGACATGGTTGAGGACCTACAGCAGGCTACGACCTGAATCGCCGTCTTACTCAATGTTAGTTGTAGCTGAAGTATCTCAGATGCATTATGCTGGGCTACTAGTCTGGAGGTGTGCATATCCTTTATGAATATGGAGACACCACTGAATTTGGAGCTTCAGTCCATGTTCTGGGGACAAAAGGTGTGACACCAAGCAGACAGATACTGGATCCCCACAGAATGACACCAGAAACATAGCCAATTGTTGAAGTCAATAATTTTCTGCTTATACAGTGCTATCATTCTGGGCAATGGCAGGATGCTGCTCAGGGCTAGGGTTATACCTGCCTGGGTCACATAGTCCAAGAGCTCCTCCATGTCTCTTTTCATGTAGTCCAGGGAGGTGTATCTCAGGCACATGGACAGTGACAGAATCATACTTGTAGTTATTGTGGAGTGACCTGAGTGCGTGTGTTATGTGTTGAATTCTGGCACCTGACAGACAGCTGACTGTTACCTTCTCCTTATTCATAGGTGTGTACTAGGCTAATGGCCCTGGAGCCTTTACAAGCCTAGCCCATAGAAGTGCCACGCAACCTAGTTAGTGGGGCATCAGTTTGTCTCGCTATCGAGTACCTGGGATTAGTGTATTGGGAAAAGCTGTTTGCCTTAGGGGCTTAGGTTAAGGGGCACACTGTGTAGGTGAGCTATGTGTCTTGTGGTTTGTGCTGTGTTGTGGTGGTCGAGTGTGTTTCTGCCTTGGAGGTCTCTGCTGTTTGGGTAGATTTCTATTGAGAGCCTCCATGAAGATGGGTGTATGGTTTGTGTTTTTATGTGAGAGCTGTGATGGTGGGTGTTCTGGAGGGCTATGTGGTGTGGTGCAGGTGTTGACCTTCTCCTCTTGACCAGCTATTCCGGTCTTGGCTTGAGAGTGGATGGCTTCCACTTTAGATATACAAGTGCATTTCTCACAAGTCTGAGTTTTGGGAGGTAAGAAGAGAGGGTTGTCTGTGTACATGAGGCAGTTGCTACTCTGCTTCAGAATGCCCAAGTTCACCAGGTTAATAGGAGAAAGCACAGGAAACAGAACTTTAGCCATGCCATGAGGGATGGTCAATATTACTAAGTACTGGAGCTGTTTCCTTATATATTCCTTTTACAGGAAAAATGTCACTCAATGTATCTGGGTCTGTACAGAGCACTGCCAAACACTTGAGGGGAAATTAATAAGTAGACCCTGAACATTTAAGGATGAAGTATTTAGGCAGATATTCTGAAGTTAGGAAGAAGTCAAGCAGTACTTACTGAAACAAAGAATTAGCTTGTCAAGAATGATGAAAAGAGGGGAGTCACATGAATGGCTACTGCCTGGCTACTACTAATGCTGGTCTCAGCACAGCTTCACTCTGTAGGGATACAATACTCCTTTGCTTCTTCTCTCACAGAAGCAAAATATTAGCATCAATACCAAGAAGAGAAGTAGGCCACAGCCTGTTTGATGATTCACAATCTTGTCCCAGATGATGCAAGGGTCTGTAGGCCTGTAACCTGTTTCTGGTAGATGCCTCGAATAACAACCACACCAATCAGGTACGGTAAGCACAGACATTCACTCTCCAACCAGAAAGAGTCAGGAATTAATGCACTCTGCTCCTACTCTCACCAGGATCAGAATATAAACACAGATTCCAAGCTGTCACCTACAAAGCAGTTATTAAGCATTCTGGTGATCAGCAGTCTCCAGGAACTAATGTAACTGCACTCCTTCTCTCATCAGGAGAAAACAGAAGCACTAATCCCAAGATGATTATTATACATTATTATATACATAATTAATTACATTACATTATTATATACAGAACATTTTCTGAAAAATAAACTCAAAGAGCATAAGGTAAACAAATGTAAGTATTTTGTGAACAATAAAAGCTATTAAAACTGTACAAATTGTAATGCTATCTATAATAAATATTTGTTACAATTATAATAGTGCATTCATAGTCTTTTTCTTAAATACTGTAATATATTACAATGCACACAAACCCCAAATTATATAATTTCTAAACTTTTGCAAACAATTTTTATATCTTTAAAAATATACAATCTAGACATATATTGTCAGAACATTTTTTGTTAGCAAGACATAAGCTTTCACATAACAAGAAGAAATTCTTACATAAGTGCATGTTTACTGATATTTACAGAAATATAAAACATCTGTTTAATTGTATAATTAGCAAGACAAATAATACTGGATATTTCTCAAGGTATGCAACTCACAGTGCAAATGTTAAAGATAGTTTTCTTCAACAACATCTCAGATTTCACCTATTGTCATGCAATGGTTTGTAAGTCACTTGTTTTTTTTTTCCAAGTATTAAGTACATATGGAAATATTGCTTATTCTCATAATCACTAACAAACTAGCAATATTTCCAACATAGTGTGATATAAGCCAGCATTCACAGTGAATTATCTTGTCTCCCACATTGATGTTTTACATCATGTACCTCAATAAAATGTGGGTGTTTCAGTTATGAAAATATGAACATAAATGGAGAGTAATACCCCAAGACTTCCATGGAAAAAAGGTATGTTCTAATGTAACGTGCAATTTTTGCTCCCATATGGCCACTGGTGAAACATTCCATATCAGGAATTATACATTCAAGGTAAAAAATAGATTCAATTGTCAGTCAAAGGGAATTGTTTATGTAGCACAATGCCAACAATATTTGGCATTTTATTTTGGGAAGACTGACAGGAGGCTTGAGAGGGTTTATGAACACCTATATTACATTAAGAAAGGAAAACGAGAGAACGCATTAGCCAAATATGTATCCGAGTTTCCCCACCATACATTTTTATTTAAAGCCATAGACTGTGCTCAATGTGACGGTCGTGGTGGTCCTGACTCCGTACGACTGGAAATATTAGAACTGTAATGGCATCTCCGTAGTAATGAATGTTTATTCCCAGGTTTTGACGAAACTTGTACCCTGCATCCTATTTTGAAACTGAAGAGTCTAATCAGATAACCAGTTGATAGCTTGTATTTGATGTTTTACACTATGTCATTGTTTATTATTAATTATTAATTGTTTATTTATTAAATATACTTGGCTCATTTGTACACCCACTTTACTTATGGAATGTCACCAACTACATGCTTATATGGTTCTTTGGTACTACGTGCCAATACTAACTTGTTTTGTATATACATATACACCTTAGTGTATTTTGCATTCATATATTTATATTTTTATTTAATTAAATTTGTACATAGCGTTACTTACATATACATGCTGGTTGAGGTCATTTACTTGTTCATAGCCCATCACGAATGGCCCTCATTCTCATCTTATTATTACTATTGTTCACTTACACAATTATTAAATTTGTGTATTTATTAGAACTGTTTACATTATGTTTTAGATCTGTCGGTCTTAAAACAACACACTTTGTGACATAATTTTCCATGTTTTTAACTATGTAGTTTTAGTGGTTTTAGTTTTTTTGCTTATACATATTTTTTAAATGACTGATTACTTTAATTAATTGTATTAATAGGTGTTGCCCTATCAAATCTAGGACTGTGTCCTTGTGACTATAATGATAGGTCAATTTAAACAGCAGTTGGGAGAGATTTTTTTGTCTGAAGAAGTCCCACTACCTAGTGGGATGAAAAGCGCTTCATGTGGATTTTATATTAAATAAATTATCACTTGTTTTATTATTTTTGGAATTACGTTCACTATTTATTGTTGCTTCCGTGTGTTGTTGGGTCCAGAGTGCAATCCCCAGCATTTTTGTGTGAACTTCCTAGTTTGTGCCGGTCTTTGGAGTTTCAATGAACATAAATACGAACATAAATATGAATATATGAATAATAAGTATCAAAGAAAGATTAATTTCTCCACCACAGGATATCCTAGACTGACAATCTCAGTCTCATTTTCTTACTAACTCCTTGCCCTTTATAATGCTACCTATTAATAGCTGGCAAGTCACGTAGTTAAAGAAGCCAGACCCAAAATCGTTCTGGATGCCATAAGGAGGTATGGTTGTACACTGGAAATAGACAAAAGGCACTATAGGCTTGATTTAAGACAAAAGCCACTTGTTTGCTAATGCTTATGGTCACAGTTAATAACAATGAAAGCTCACCAGTACAAAATAGGAGGAAACCTAAGAATTGTAGATGACGTTTCAGGGTGGGTGGAAAGGAGGAAGTAAAAAGGAAGGCTCCACTAGCCGCACATGCTAGCATAGTCAAAATGGCAGTGGTTCGTCTAGCACTACATGTTTGACCATGGTATTAGTCATGGCAAACAGAAGGGATGAGCCAGCTGAAAAAACATCCTAGCTTTGCAGATGGTGGTGAGACATAAATGAATTCCTATGGGCATCACACCGCATGCTTATTGTTGCTTTTCAGAGGACTGATGAGGGTTTCTAGTTAACATTAAGTATGCAATGACATGAAAGCTACTCATTAAGAAAATGTCATACTTTTTTGCATTTATTTTGTTATATAATTGTTAATATTTTTATACTGATCATTTGCACATTCAAGTGATGCTTTGTAGCTGTGCGCTTACATGGCAGGCATGTTGACATCATCTGGGGTACAGACTTGTGGTAGCAAACTCTAATGAGCTTTTCTGTGGCCAATGACTAGGGGGAAAATGTATAAAGAGGGATTCACCACACAGTTTAAAACCAGTGCCAGTACCACATGTAAGGAAATCAGTATCAGAGCCCTAATGTAGCAAACGTTTGTCTAGTCAATAGTAAGACAAAATGACAATTTGCATAAAACATTTCAAACATGGCTGTCTGGAGTCGATCGTAGCACTTCCTGTGCAGAACTAGAATCAGTTATTACCTCTCACGCTTTGCATCCCCCTAAACCATCTGACAAGATGGAAACAGCATGATTTGTAGCAAGTCATTTAAGTAGTTAATGTTCCCAGGTTGCCCTTGAAAAGACTCAGTTACACATAGTGGTTTCAGCCAGTTAACAAACAAGATAAATAAATAAAAAGAAAGTCCCATCTCTTGTGTCAACGAAGTATCATTCATTCCAAAGTAATTGTAAGAAAGAACACTGAAAATGGTTCTAAATATTATTACTAATGACTTAGGATAAGGTTTCTAGCACACAGAACCTGACTGCCACTGAGACCTTAGAAAGGGTAATGCTTAAATAATAATCATAATCAAGTGACAAAAACATCTTCAGAAAGAAAAGAAAATAAAATCAAGAACTTTAACAAAGATCCTTTGTATTTCAAATATGTGAGGCCCAAACTGATTACTTGACACAATTTTTGATAATAATCACCCCCGATGTTGTTGACTACATTGACAAAGTCTTATTTTTAACTCTGTAGTTGTGGAGGCTTTTGAGAAAAGGGAAATGAGAGAATCACCAACATCTTTAGAACACTATCAGCTCATAAAATACCTATTAAGATAAGATGTGTTTGTTCTTGAACAAAGGAGTTGGGCACTTATTCAGTGAATGACAGAAATTGTCATCTCAACATTTCAATCACAGATTAAAATACGGTTTCCTATCTTAGCATACAAGCCTAGCATCATTATTAACAGGTTTTATCACATCTGTGTCTTTCTCAGTTTGGAATCTGATGGCCTTGTCTGTCATGTTTGCAATACTTTTAATATGAGATATATTAAACCATGTCTTCGTAATTTATTTTTTCTCACAGATTTTTAAACTGTGAAATTGTTAAAACGTATGCCATATATTGTGGACCTAAAAGAAAAGAAGCTTGTTTTAATGGGCGGTTACTCAACAACTCACTAAGTCAGATAGCAAATTGCCCACAGCAGTCTTACAGAAAGAAATACACAAGTTCAAAGAATCATACTACGTAATTATTATGTAACGTAGCACTTAAAAATGAACTTACAATCTTTATAGAACTTAGCTGATTAACATTTTTTTTTGCAATAACATTACATCACGTGTGAGTAATACAAAATTTAACCACCAACAGTTTAATTATGGCTGCAAAACCCAAGTGAGCAGGGAAAGCAATGCAAGAAAAAAATCAAGCAATGTCCACACAAAGGAGTAAACTATTTTTATTATGCAATGCTACTATTAAAAAAAATTGAACTTGATTCCTTTATTTTTAAAAAAACAATGTCACATCTTGGAACTGCTTTATGTTGCAGAGCTATTCTGCCATCTTCTTTGACTGGAGAACGGCTTGCTAGTTTAATGCTAGTGCATCGGTGGGTGGGGTGAGGTTAAATTTGGTATCTGTTTTCCTGTTTTATTTTTGGGAAGCTAGAAGTTTGTATTTCACTATTCAAACTGTTAACTTTGTTTTTTGCACTTTGCAGTGTGGAGAACATGGCAGCTGCAGCTATTTTTTTTAAACAGCTGCAACAGGTAGAACTCATTATCACGGGTAATGGAGGATTTACATGGTCATACTGACTGCTCTGTCCAATCAGTATTTTAATAAGAACTACCTTTATTGTACAATTCATTTTATAAGCTGTTGCTCTGCTGAAAAAGATTCCATATTTCATTACAGGCCTTTTGATTACTTTTTATTATTTTAAAACTTTCTTACAAAACAAGATTCTGCATTGGTAAATACTACAGCGGTAACTGTATTGGTTTACTTTTACATTTTATTTAAAAAAAGTATGTATTAGCTTTTGTTTAAGCACCACTGTCAACATCCCTTGCAAACAGATTTTTTCAAAGCAATAGTTCAAGTAAATAATTCACAGAATACTTGACAACTATTCCTGTACAATGAGTGTTCTAGCCAATTTAATTTAATGAGAAATCCAAGTCAAAATTAAGTTGCTTATAGTGTTCTAGTGGTTTATTGATACCAGAACCTAGTGTGACATATAAATGAGATTATATAACCTGGACGTACAACCTATAGATGCTTGCAACCTTGTACAGATGTAGAAAGTCAGTGTCTGTAAAATATCTCATGTCATGCTATGACAGGCAGCTTTCATATACTATTACAGTGTTCCTTACATAGCAGCATAGCATGGTGAGTTGCATAGTACTAATGAAATTATGCAGTGCAACAAACTATTTACTGATAAATTGCATGTGCATTAATAAATATGCATAACCATGACTCAATAGTAAGCTCACCATACAGTACTTAAAACAGTTGTAAAACTGATAGAAAGAGAATTATGCGTCTAAGCATATAGAGGGTATTTCACCATTATCAGTGTTGCCAGGCAGATTCTGCTGGAAAAGAAGAGAGTCTTCCTAACGTTATATTAAGCTGCAGTTATTTTTGTGCTACTCCGACACCTTGAAAGACTAAGTTATATTCAATATCAGGTTTTACAAAGTTACACCTTATTGTCTGCTGTACAGTCTGCAAGGATGTTTACTGTGTTGGCATGCCCTTTTCCCTAGCCCTCAGGCAGGTTGTGAAACAATGTCATTGTATTTTCAACACTTGTTCTGTCACTTGTACACCCTATTCTGCAGAAAGTCTTTCTGCATTGTTTTTTTCTCAGGAATCAACCCCTTACCCCCCCATCAAATACCGTATCCAGGACGGAAAAAAAGTACCTCCCCAAGATAGAGGAACAGCTATACATTGCTCAATACCCTTCATCCCCTCTAGTCCCCTTGAACCCAGTCAACTAAGTCAAGGTCATCGGCATCACAAGAAAAATGGGTCTCTCTTTTTGTGCTATTTGGTTGGCCCTATATCACACAAATATATTTAAAACTTAAAAGCAAGTAAAATTATTCAAAATAGCATATCTAGTTACTGCACTGCTGTCACACTAATACAGCCACCTTTCAAAAGGTTTGTCCTGTTATTCAGCAACAGAAGCAACAGCTTCACAGACATCAACAGTGTTCCCACACTTATCAGCAAAACATTAGAATATAGAACTAGTGACAAGAGTCTACTGCCTGCTTTGGTCTTCCAGCTCCATGCATTACCTGCTGAAATGATTTGGTCACTTACTTATTCTGTGAAAATGGTGCCACCTCACAGCCTGCAATGTCATAAAGTTTTGTTTACAACCCAGTCAACCAAGGTGCAGCTAGTAGGCCAGATCCTGGAGAAATCTGTAAATGGGAATGACAGTGGCTGATGCAAGCTCACCAATCCTTGGAATAGAAGGTGGCTTGGACTTGCTGCAGACATGCTCTCGGTGAGAGTGGGAAAGGGTGAAGGCCTAGAACTGTGGTGCCATGAACACCTGAGAGAACACAAGTCATTCATCTGGGGTTGGGATTAGGACAGAAAACATGGGGAAAATAATGGCTAATGGCATTTTAATGACCATCTGCCACCCTGCGATAGGGAACAAACAGACATAAATGCATTTCTCAGGAGTGGCTAGATGGTCAACTGGCGTGTGGAACAGAAAAAGAATAGAAAAAGCACGAGATCTTAAATTAGGAAAAAGACTGGGTACATGTCACACTTTGTTTCTCTGCTCACAGTACCAAAGCAACATACAGAGTTGCTCTCTTACTGAAGAATGAGATAAAAAGTCTCATGTATATTTTTTTATGTATATGTTATACGTTTCTTAATACCCGATCTTGGAATGTGGGTTGATGTTATATGTTTCTTAATACCCGATCTTGGAATGTGGGTTGATGTTATACGTTTATTAATACCTGATCTTGGAATGTGGGTTGATGTTATATGTTTCTTAATACCCGATCTTGGAATGTGGGTTGCAAATACATAGGTAATGTTTTCCTTAACTAGGATTTAATTGGATCTAATCAGTAGTAGTGTGTAGGGTGGTTACTTGCTGTTTTAAAATGCACTTTTACAGCCCTGTTTATACTGTTTGCCATGAGTAGGCTGGTTTATAATTAAACAATACATATATGCTCCATACCTACTTTTAAGTATATGAAAGCTGATATGTTTAACAATGTTAAAACATTTCTGATTGTTTTGTTAGTGAGGATCGCTTGTCTGTGATGAATAAAGGCATGTTGCTTTGGAACACTGACTTAGTTTCATGATTTTTGGAAATTATGGTGACTGAGCTCATCAACGAAGTTTTAAAACAACTAGTTTCTCTGTTTTTTATTAATGCTTTAAGACTAAGTATACTGTAGTCATAAATGTATCCCTGAATGAAAAAAATATTATTCAAAATAATTGCAAATAAATATACAGATGAATGACCTATATACATGAATAAAATTCATCAAATTCTTTTACTAGGGAACGAAACATGGCACTGAGTGTTACGCCAGAAAAGCGGCACTGAAATACATCACATATTATGAGCCATGCGGTACGGATCTTAAACGTACTTCAATGTTTACAAGATACTTTAGAGTTTTTTTCAGACAGCACTGCCTAGCATTGTACATTTGAAATTAAATAAGTCATGGATGAATTGATAGAAATCAAATTAATCATGTCAATGTCCCTTAAGATGTACATTCAGCACATCTGGCATGCAGAGTGATTAATATTTAATATTAGACAGTACCAAACAATTTCTTCCATACAAAATAGAGCATTTTTCATTTTGTATAAATAAGGAAAAGCAAATGGCTTGCATTCATTTCACAAAGATACTGATAGTATTTTGGAAAGTAGTGGAAGTGCTTGCCATGTTCCCAAAAATGCTGATGACAGCCCCTCCCCTTGGTCATATGGGAATCATCACCACAACAATTCCTTCAATTTGACATTCTTGTAAGTCTAAACATGGCTATTGAATGAGCTCTCCTGGCAGCGCTGATAATAAGAAACAAGACAGCGAAATAAGAGAAGAAAAAAAATGAATAAAGGAAACCTGCCAATGTAATCAAGGCAGATGAACAAGCCCGGAGAGATACAGAATAAAAAGATCAGGAAAATGACAAAGAGATTTTGAAAGAGAGCATTGCATGCTGAAAAATGAAAAGTCACAAGAGATTATTTGAAAGAAACACAACTGAATATTATTCATGAAATGTAAGACACTCTAAGAAAATTAACACTGACTGAATAAAACATGACATGACATGAATATGTCTTCTTGTTTTTTTTTTTTACATTCAGTACTAGCGATAACCTAATGAAGACTTTTAAGCCTGAAAGACGCATTTGAACATAAATGCAACATGAATTCAAAACCGCATTTATGAGCAGGGTATGTTGATCATCTTATAGTCAAGGTTCTCAACCTTTAAAAAGATACAGTTGGTACTTGTCCTTCCTAGTCCTGCAAAACTTAGTAAAGCCACTGATGTTCTTAAAAGAAAGCATTGAAAAACCCATTCCATTCATATACATAGCTGGTTATATATGATTAAATAAGGATCACTTAGTGATATATTGATATTTTGAAAAAGAAACACTTGAAGTTGTAATGTATCTGGGTGAATACTCTTTCTTCTCTTACATTTATGCTCTCTGAGTAAATCTCTTTATACAACATACCCTGAGCAGCTTACCAGCAGTAATTTATAGAGATCAGAGTACCTAGAATAAGAAATGTCTGGAAATAGAAATGGTCAGGAAAGGACATACAAGAAGGGAGGGCATGCCAAGACACCATTGCCACTGAAGGGTGTCTATAGCTCTTAAGATTTGCATTCCTGAATAAGCACACAAGTCTGGCTGTTAAAAAAAAAAATCAGCTACGGTGTGATCAGGGTTAATAGACAAGATGCAACGTTACCACCCAGGTTCAGTGTATCAGGCTAAGCATCGACAGGAAGAACGAGTCAATTATAAAATATCATGTTGTGCAGAATAGCCTATTTTGCAGGAATTATATGGTCGACCATAACAGCGTGCATGCAGCCAGACATCTCAAGTCCATTTGAGTGAAACATTTTGTCTTTTTTTTGTCAAGAAAAGAGTAGTGTTTTTTCTGAAAATTACAATATGGGGATTGGAATTTTCACCATGCTATGACAACACGTTATATAAATATGGGGAATGCATACAGATGGAGAGGATGAAGCCTTTCCTGCTCCCCATACATGCATACATTAAACAAATTGTTCTGCTGCTAATTTCAGTAGTGTGTAAGTGTGTCTCGTAGGTAAGTTTTGTTGGTCCTTGGGAACCGATTTCATTAAGATGGTCGCTATACAGTTATAACAGAACGCTTGCCTACTCACTGTGTCAGTGTAGCTATTTTCCATAACTGCCACCTTACGTACTGCTACCACAATATACAAATATATGAAACCATCTTTGTGTTGTTGTGCATTGTTATAGTAACAGAGAATTACTTCATCCATGTCACATCAGTTGTCACTGCTGGTATGTGAAGAACTGTTGCAAAAAAAGAAAGAGGTCCTTAGTTCATGTATTCATCTAGACAGAGGGAGATACTTTACTCAGCCCAAATCTTTCTTTGGACATTGGAACAATGAAGGAAGGGACTCTTGTCAGTTTAAAGCTAGGAGGGGTAGTGAACCAGGAAAGTGATGTAGATATAATGAAAGTACTGAACAAGTCACTACTTGCTAAGTTTTACAAGGGTACTTTGTAACTTTTGAAACCTAGGGCTGAAAAAGTAAACAAAAATCTGATAGGGAATTAAACTGCTGTTCCTTAGATCTAACCATCTGTATTAGAGAATAAGTGAAATGGCTGAATTACAGACTAGTTCTGAGGGTGAAATGAATCTAGTTAATCACACAGTGGTTAACCCGCAAAAGCAGTCAAGGATTTTCTAGATTTCTTTTATTTTGACATTTAATAATGGAGTGCATCTATTGAAAAAATATCATGTTTGTTGTGATCACTAAATTAAAATGCCAAAGGCAGGCAACATGAACTACAGTAGCAGACTTATTGAAAAGCATGTAAACCAAGTCAGCCATGAATGTCACAGTAGAGAAACTTTAATTACAAAATCACTAAGATCCTTATAGATGTTTTTTTCTTTTTCAATACACAGGACATGATAACTTCAGGCAATCATTGGAATATATGCTCAAATAGTCAGATAAAGAAGTGATAACATTTTTTTATATATATGTATGTGCATATATATATATATATATATATATATATATATATATATATATATATATATATATATATATTAGGACTAGTGCAGTCACTCTTCTGAGTTTGTTGCAAAATTCTCAAGGCTACTTTATAGGGAGCTTGGCTAACAGAAGGCTTAAAATGTTCAGAGAGCCTTCCATCACCATGACAAATAGCATTAGTGAGTGGGCAATCGGTACTTTAAACCATGACTGGAAAACAAAGTTTCTCTTGAAGGTTGTTAATGTACAGGTAATGTACAATGAAAAACAAGCCTGCCACTTCACGACAGTGTACAGCCCTGCTGTAAATCTCCTACAGTTAAAATGCAAATGGCTACCATTTTGTTTATTTATTTATTTTATTTTACATTTGTTGACCAGGCTAGTCTAACTGGATACATGTCCATTTTCAGTAGAGGCCCGGGGAGAAAAGCTCCAGGAAAACATGCAGAAATTAAAAAAGAACAAAAAAGTAGACATTGTTTCAAAAATGAATTAAAAACTCACAAATATTTTTTTTTCCAAAAGATGTGCATAATTATACTACTCAAAGTGACAATAATAATATTTAAGTAACCATAGATTTATATGTAGAACATAGTATATAGAGGCATTGTAGGGAGGATTGTAGTGGATGTAGTCTGAAAAAGAGAGTTAAGGATAAAAGTTAGTCAGGGTTGGTACAGGAGCATAACCAATGGTTATTGAGAAATAGTTTTAGACTTTTAAAAAGTGGGAGTGAGGTCTGAGATGTGAGGTCATGTGGTAGTTGATTCCATACTTTTCCGACAGAGTTAGAGAACAAGGAGTTGCCTGCTGAGTTTTTTGATTTGGTAGTATTAATCAACGTTTTGTTTGAGGAGCGTAGAATCTTGAGGTTATTATATCGTATAATGAGAGTAGAGAGTACTGGAGCATTGCTGAGTTGATACAGGGTTTTATGGGCTATTGTAAGTTGGTGAAATCGAAGCTGGTTAAGAAATTCTAACCAGCCTAGTTGTTTTAGATTCATACAGTGGTGAGTTCTGAAAGGAGAGCTTGTAACAAATCTAGCAATATTATTATATGATATAGCTAGTTTGCTGAGGTTATTTTTAGAGGGGTTGGTGTATATGGGGGAAGCATAGAAAAGGTTTGATTCTGTAGAGGGATCCTAGTTTTCTGTTAACTGATTTTATTGTGGTATTTATGTGAGTATCAAAGTTTAGGTTATTGTCAATTGTAATTCCTAAGAGTTTGGTGGTAGGGTCACTCAATAAGCTGCAAAAAAAAAATTCATTTAAATAAAAAAGTGTGTGTGTGAGTGCTTGTGTGTGCATGTTTCTAAGCATTTGCTTGTGTACATGTGTGAGAGTGCAAACAAGAGTCCCTTAGTGCATGTTCATTATACATTAATATCTGCTATTATTTACTAGCTTTAACCGTCAGTGGTTTAAATAAAACATCAATAAGCAGCACAAAGCGGCAAAACTGCAGGCAGTTTGGGAGGGGTGGCAAAGAGTTACAATGTCTTGTGTTTTATTTATTTATTTTGCATTTATTTTCCCACAGGCAGACTTCTAAAGGTTCATGCACCACAGACTGTATGTTAAGTGCTGTGTGTGTGTGTGTGTGTGTGTGTGTGTGTGTGTGTGTGTGTGTGTGTGTGTGTGTGTGTGTTTGGATCTATGTGTGCCCATCTGTGTTTCTGAATGTGTGCGTGTTTTTCTAAGTATATGTGTATCAGCCTGTATGTGTATGCTTTTGACTGTGTGTGTATATGGGTGTGTGTGGGCACTAAGTATTTACATAATTCATAGTTTTTAAGTAAATGTCTTCCTCCAGCAAGAATTTTGCAAATATAAACGAAGTTTGATTTATTAAGTGGATGAAGTATTTTACCTCAAACATATAAAAATTATACATATAGAGTAATAAAAAATACAAAACAATTTAAAAGATAGCTCATTCTTAAAGTAGAATAATGCCCCCCAGGGTGTGTATTATTGTGGAAATAATGCACTTCCATAAAAACACATATATTGCCATGCATTATTTCTTGCTTATTCTATCCCGTGTACTTCTTTGAAAGCTAAGCTGTATGACAGATGACTTAATGACCTTGATAGTCCCATGTACTGGCTCAGCAGTCAGAACATCAAGATATATAGACTGTCACAGATTTGAAAGTATCAGGATAAGTAATGACATGATTTATGTCAATCTTTGGTGACATATATCAAATGTGACACACTGAATAAACATATGATTATATGCCTCTGCTGCAATATCCAATAGCATCCTTACCATCTTAAACTCAAGAAAACCTCAGATTCCTTCCTGTACTCTGGAGGGTGATACTTCTATACATCACTCATGTTGCTAACAGCTGAATAGCAGGGATTTAAAACAGGTTAAAATAATTCTACTTTTTATATATTTTCTAACTGTGTAAGACAACAAGACCTATTTTCCTTTTCTGAGCAACCTTTGAGCACTCCCTGCTTAGATGACTCTCTCCAAGTCATACAGTAGGTAAATGGAGGTTGAAGAACTCAAACCCTGCACTCTTTGGTTATTGGAAGCAGCTCATTAACAGCATAGCACCTTAATCCTCTGCCCTTCTTCATACATAAATACTACCGAGTCCTCCAGCTGGTCATAACTCTTTAAGTCCATTCATCTTTGCAACATGATTCATCTCAGTTTCTAACCTGGGTCTTCTGTATACCTGTGCAAAACCTTGTGACACTTCTATTAGTCTGGGATGATTTAATATCATCTGTTCTAATCTGAAGGCCTTTGGAATCTAATATTATGATGTTGGAACAACAGATGTCTACAATGCATTCTTAATCCACAACGGCGTTTTGACAACTATTAATCCTAATCAGACTGAAATGGTGCTTTAATGCATCTGGGCAAATGTTTTACAGAGCACTCTCCTCTTCTTCTCCATGGGATGCAGCTGGCAAATCAGTTTCGGAAAAACACTGTAGCACAAGGGACAGGTACTTCTGTTTAACTCTTGAATCTTTCAAAAGACATCCTCTTAGAACTTATTATCAGCACGTAATTTTCATATAAATTGTCATAATTAACATGTTATGCTAATGTACTTCTTAATGGCATTATTGGATTTTGATCTGCTATTATAAAATGTCGATTTCCAAACCAATGCCTACAGTATGAACTGTAATGTAATAAGCTTGCTTGTTTGTAACATAAATAGTGTAAAACCACCTTAATTGTATTTAGTACTCTGTTATGCACCGCACCATGCTTAGTTTTACTGCATAGAGTTCCACACTGAAACTGAAAGTAACTGCCTACCATTGTAACTATACAATACAGTTTTACTGGAACTCAGTCTTCCACAACTTGACTGGATTTTATTGTAAAGTCATGACTCTTTTCTTGTCGGTGATTTTATTTTAACATCAAGTTGGTGTCCTATTTTCACAGACTTCCTTAATCTGTACCGTTTATCATCATAAATAATTAAATTAATTAATTTGCCCTAGCATGCTGCATCTTGTTGACTATACTCTGAAACCACTGTGGAGGAACAATGGCCATGCGGAACCAGGAGACCGCATAGCGGACAGGTCAACACTTCAGATGCTTACTTACTTAACTTTAGGTATATGTTCGTGTATCAGCCTCAGAGAACAACTTCACTTTCTGTTTAAACATTGCCTTCCTGGCTTACTTACTTAACTTTAGGTATATGTTCATGTATCAACCTCAGAGAACAACTTCACTTTCTGTTTAAACATTGCCTTCCTGGCTTACTTACTTAACTTTAGGTATATGTTCGTGTATCAACCTCAGAGAACAACTTCACTTTCTGTTCAAACATTGCCTTCCTGCTTCTGGCTAGATCTTATCAAGTAACATAATGACATCAGAAATTTTCTATTCCTTCTCCATTTATGATAATAATTAAATTATTGAAGGATACATCTCTATTTGTGTACCAATGGTGTGGAAATGAGTGAAGGCTCCATAGACTTCCATATTTATTTGCTAAGCAAGATAAAAATACGACCTCATGGCACTGCCGCTAGCTGTTTTTTTTTTTTTTTCTTCATTGTTTTTCATTTCAGTGGTCAGCTGGACTCTCTAGAGGATCATCTAATGTGCAAGACATACAGCAGATACTGTAATCAATCACAACCCAAAAATGAGGTAACTCAGTATTTGTCATTAGGAAAGGAGTAGGTGGGATTAACTCACTTGTGCAGTGTCATCTGAATTCTCACAAGTAAACAAACTTCTAGTAACATCAGAACAAGTGCACTTTGTTGAAGCACACCTTCCTCATTCATGCAGCCCAGAGCACAGGCCCCAATAAATGCCAATTGTAAGCCATAACCCTGTATTCCCCTTCCTTTGGGATACTGTCTAATCAGTGCCTTGAGATACTGGCCTGACACACTATGCTTGTTCCATAACAAGGATACACCAATCCCTATCTCTCCAACTAGACAGAACATTAATACAGAGCAAACATTTTGAGTTTGGCATAACGGTTAAGGTGTTTACCTCACATATGCAAAGCATAGCATTTAATTCTCACCAGTAAAGGAAACTGACTAAATTTAAAATGGACCAGAAGGACAGATAGTGTAGTACATACCTATGAGCATCTCTGTAGGACTCACAGAACAGAATTATTCAGTGTAAATTTAAAAAATATATGGGCTTAAAGTGGGGAAAAAAAAACTTGGTTTATTAACTTCTTTATTTTGGTAAAAGCAGGCAGTTTAAAATTGCTGGTTGTTGTTGTCTTATGGCTTTTCCCGGTTAGGGGCCGCCACAGCAGAACTCTGGTCTGCTAATGATTGGCAGTAGATTTTGACAAACGCCGAGGTGCCAGCTCGACGTTCATCTTTCAATGAAGGCACGCCCATTTACGCATGTCTATCGAATGCCCACCCAACCGTGGGGAGGACATGCAGACTCCACACAGAAGGTACTCCCCACACTCCAGCCGAAAATCGAACAGGAGTACCTCTTGCTGTGAGGCAACAACACTACCGCTGCACAAAATAACTATTTTTACAATATATGTGAATGTAAATATCTTTTTGATACATCACTTGGATTGTTAATGAGCTGTACATTTCATGGCAATCTGAAGGCGGCCTCCAAATTAGTAATGCTGCTACTAACTGAAAAGCTTCAGTGGTGCCTTATTTTCTACCTATATTGATTCAGCTCAGGTAAAATAATGTACAGCAGATGAACAAGTACCTCAAACCTCCTCAAACAAAACAAAAGAAAAAAAAAAAAAAAACTTACATAGGGTTTTCTCCCTCAAAACACTTTTGTGCACATAATGCTTACAACTGATGATTAACTGATGGGGCGGGTGGCAGTGGTCAGTGAGTAAAAACACATCATAAAGCACAGAAACAGCATGCGGTGATTTTACTTATTGACCAAGATGGACATTGGGCTTCTTTTCTCCTTATGGAATTATGCTTTTTTTACTTACCCACACATAGACACTCAGAAGGATAGTAACAGTATGTTGAAATGGATCCGAGTTTAGCACACCCATACGAACAGCAGCATTCGGATGCCATTTTTAAAAGACATAAACTCAGGATCTACCTGGGACCAGGACCTGGTGTCTTAAGGTTCAGAGATGGATGTCTTAACAGGTGTGCCACTGTGCTTTCCATGTCCTAACAGCTGCTGTAGGAGTTCACCAAGCTTACAGAATGATATTGACTGAAACATCTGTATACACTGTTAGTGAGCACCCCTCTGCACATGTGGCAGTCATAATCTCAAATTATTATTTTTTTCACACTGGTGAAAAATGACTTGAAATCTGCTTTTTCAGTGGACTTCAGGGCGGTTTAACATACCTCACTCAATTCAAAAAGAAATACTAACTATCCCACTGAAACATCGATTGCTTGGAAAACTCATACGTCTATAAACCAAGGCATTATATATAATACCCAAGGCATGCAATATCTACCTGTTATTCACAGGATCTGTATTGGGATTCTCAAGAAAATGAATAAGGATATATAAGCTTGAAATAATTTTGAGGAGCATTGCTTGAACAGAGTGCATATAAAAAGTCACACAAGCAGCTTTGGCTTGCTATGTCATCCTGTTTAATGAATATAAAACATAAATAAGGAAAAACATACTGCACAGTGAGGTATTATTGATTACTCTCACTTGCCACTCCTTTGCAAAATAAAGTTAGAATGATCTGTGTCACCATCAATATAAACTGAGCCTAAGCATTGATAAAACTATATCAGTCACTCTTCATACACCATTTCATTTTAAGACTTTACTCATACAGAATTATGATGACTTTTATTTGTGTTCTCTGAAGACTGAAATCAGTTCACTATCATCCCTGACGGCACACTGTGAAACTACCCATCAGTAGGACTGATGTTCCCCTTAAGTGGAACAGGTTGGACATTTCCCTGTTCACAGTCCATTTAAACTGCTACAATGAATTGGCAATGTGCTTCATTCCTCTTTATTTATCCATTATTCATGACAAAATGATATATTGCCAGCTCAGTGAATATACTAAGAAACACAGTTTGCTGTTGCGCCATCAGAACACACCTCAGACAGGATAAAGCTCTGGTACTGCTACAGCCTAATGTAATATCGGCTACAGTGTCATAGACAGAGGATTTCACTGTCATCAGAAGTCCTTCACAAGAACTTCATGAAGACGTTAGCTGTAATTTCATATGGAATGTTTAACAGAATGAGATTCATTGCCATTAGATGCATGGGAACGGAAGCCAGCTTTGGTTAGGTCTATCCTGGCTGTATTTGCAGATTAGCTTTCTAAGTGTATCTGACCACATATATTGTGATTATTAGACGGTATTAGTGAATGATCACTTCACAACTTTTTGTCATCTTCTCTTCTTCTCCTGCTCTTGGGTTCATTTGTTTATCTACTTACTTATTTATTTAGCAGCACTAATTAGCATTTGTTTACAAGAGGAAATCCAACTGTGCAGAAAAGCCCTTTCAGAAGAGGCCTGCAGCAAAAAGCTCCATACAGACTTCAAATAACATGCATCTATAATGAATGTCATTAAATGCACGGTTGTAATGGCTGTGCATGTACACAAATTGTATGAAATGAAGACAGCAAATACTTACAAATAATAAACATAAAAATAATCATGCAAAAATTATAGTGATAGACAGAAATTAATTGCTCAGGTAGAGAGAGAGAGAGAGATTTAAACAAATGAAAGTTGAATTTATTAGGTTGTATTCCATGTAATTAGTTAGGCTTACAAGTGTATACTATTGTACAGGAGAGATAAAGCAGAGGATTTAACAGTGATTACATACTATTACATGATAAAGTGGTAGTGAAATAGAAGGTATTGTATATGTATTATTTCCTGCTAGTGACAGAGATGATATGAGAAAAGCTAAGTGTTGAACAGACATTAGAAAGGGTAAGGAAAAGGTTTTTAGGTTAAGTAAAAGTGTTAAGACAGAGATAATGAATAATGAGACACAAAGGTAGTTAAAATAGTGACTAAAAGTAGCCTTGTGTACAGCTATTAAACATGGCATAGGAATATTTATAATATTTACAGGGAATTTATTAGAAACTTTGATGCGACTATGTCATCATTAACAGTGAAAGGGGTGTGCATGAAATGTCAGATAAGAAGTAGCAAGGTACCTCATTGAGTTTACACAAAAATAATGAATACACATTTTTTTTTCTTTTTTTATAAAGGGTAGATGATCTATAGCCTCACTTGGAGTATTTTGCCCACCATAGATTTAATACTACCACTAAGATAACTGTAGAAAGGAATATGGACAGCATCTATACAGTGCATCCATTTTTGCATCAGTCAAATTTGTTATCTAGCATTCCCATGTCTACAGCTATGTAAACGCTGTTCTGATAATGAGTACACATATACAGTGACCAAGTAAACAAACATACAGACCAATGGTTTTCCCCCACCTTCCCCTATAACACTACCTTCTTATTATATTCCAATAATATTGTGTAGTGTGAAATTACAGGTAAACACATTTCTTTTGAATATAAAGCCAAAGCAAGATAGGTATAAATTTGATAACTGTGAATAATATATAATATATAATATAATAATATATAAAGCCCCCCTGCATTTTGTATGGTTATTCTTTTCTTTTTTTTTTTTCTAGCAGCAGAGTACTTTATTTCAGTGAGAAATAGTTTTCTGAAATGCTATAATACTTACTTTACAGATGCCCAGTACATGACCAAAATGTGTCATTCTTTGGTGCTAATCATAACTGTGGTCAATTATTTTTTTCTTTTACCTGTTTCTAAAGTAAAAATAATATTTTTCCATTCATCTCTTTTTGTGGAATTTGTCTTTCACCATTTTATACTTATTTTGTACTGTTCTTAGCACTGCATATTATCATAAGGATCACTACCTTCTCTGCCACATTTACACACTGATGTTTCTCACAGTGCTCCTATTTGATTCTTCCAGTGAGAATAAAATGGTGGAATATTACCTATACAAAGAAAATGCCTACATATGCACAATTGTTATGGTTTGCTGGTGTCAAACTGTACCCTACCAATAGTAAACCATAGTGTGTTCCTTTTACAGTGCAGCAGTGGTGTATAAAAATGACAACATTACACACACACACACACACACACACACACACACACACACACACACACACACACACATACCCTAATGTGTTATTCAGCATTTCAAACCTTCTGTTGTAGTCCTAACACTGCTTTATTAAGCCTCTGATGAATAAAACCTTGCAGTAGTTTCCCTCTCTCTCTCTCTCTCTATCTTTATATATATATATATATATATATATATATATATATATATATATATATATATATATATATATATATATATATATCTACAGACACACACACCTAACCAGAGCCGGATCCAACACAAGGTGACCAAGGCAGTCGCCCAGGGCCCAGTGGCTAAGAGAGGCACCTGCTGGCTGGGAGGGGATGTGCTTGTTGAAGGACTGTCACACTTTTTAATTTAAAAGCAAAATATGTTGTCTTGTTTTTCTGGGCATTCTCCTTTAAAACCACCAGTCTCACACACGTGTATCTTTACGTGCGTAATCGTGCGTAGCTCCTGTTTTTCCTTTCCACGCAGATTTAACATTCTGCTCCTTCCATTCTAGATCTGCTTCTTCTACAGAAGAACTGCAGACACACTCCAGGACGGATATGTGCTGGTTCCACAAAAAGATTCTTCTTCAGCAAGTAAGGTGTGTGTGTGTGTCTGTGTGTGTGTGTGTGTGTGTGTGTGTGTGTGTGTGTGTGTGTGTGTGTGTGTGTGTGAGTGACTGAGAGCGCACGAGCATGTGAAATTCCCCATTTAGGAATAACTGGTGGTTAGTTAATTTGCTCAGGATCAAACCCTTTACTTTAGTTACAGGAAAAAAGACCCTGAATCCTCTATCCCAACAACCAAAACATTACAAAAATTGAGTATCAAGCAGTTGAGCACATAGCTCTCAACTGTCCAGACTTTTGCCTTATATTTTAGGTTTGCTCATCATAAAACTTGTGTTTTTCTGGCAAATCAGTAAAGACAGAATTCACTAAATAATGACAGCCATTTAAGTTTTAGTCTTCATAGCCTTCAGAAAATGCATGGCAACACAAAAACTTTTATTCTATCAACTTTCTAAGATTATACAAGCAATATTTAAAATTTGGCCCATAGAACTGGGCCTTTGTACCACCATTAATTTTGGCTTTGTCCATATTTCTGTGCTACATGGCTGAAAGTTATGGTTGAGTATTAAGTACATTCTATAAGGAGTTGAGAGCTTCAGGGGAAGAGAAATTTACTGTTGCTCATGCTAAGTCTGTTTACAATGTGCAACTGTTTAGCAAATGGTATCACTATTGTGCTAAAGAATTTAAAAGCACTGTTTGCACCACAACAGGTAGCATGCTTCCTTTTGATGTAGAAGGCTGTGGGTTCTACTCCACATCATGTAGATGGATTGCTGATACTGTGTTGTACTTTAAGGAAGGTGGAGGGTGGGGGGTGTAGTCCTGTTTGTGTCCTCCTTTGGATGAGATGCCAATTAACTATGAAAATGTTGTCAGTTTGCCATCCATTCCCTATTACAATATTACCAGCTTACCATTTTTTTAAAGTAACATAGGCGACTTATTCTCTCAGGACACTGAAATATAAAGCTGTTTGCTAGCAGCAACCTCTTCATTAGTTATAGATCCTTTTAATGTGGAATTATTCAGATGGATTTTACTTCTGCAGAGATGGTGCATTTTGACTGGTATTGGTGGAGTGTAATGACAGACATTTGAGTACACTTTTATTGATGAAATGTTCTGAATTGGGCAGTTGTGTCATTATTGCCTCATACATTTTGTTTCATTGCTTACTGAAAAGATGCACAAAACTACAAATTTAAAAAAACTCTAACAAGTGATGGTGTATTATACAAGAAATATAATTTAATAAATCAGAAAGGTGAATCAAAGTACACGAGTGTATGCATGGTCATAAAAATGTGTGCAAGTGGACTATTATTTGAAGACAGCCCAAAGATAAACTTTATCCACCACTGACCAGATGCATTTTCTTTTTATGTGGGTTTCAATGACTGTGAGTTTCAAGGGTAGATAAGTTTTAATGGTAAGTCTGTTTTCATTGTAAGTCTACATTGCATTGTTTAGCAAATGTCTATCACTGTTTGTGTTATACAATTTTAAATAAAAGTTTAAAATTAAATCCAAATAATCATTGTAAAAGTAAAGTAGAAAAAAGTAGGGACAATGAGAGGTTTGAACAGTGTTTATGGTAACTGGGGAGAAATAGCCAAGCAATGGGACTTTGGAATGGCTGATGGGGGGTGTATGGGGGGCCCTGATCCATTACCCTGCATAGGGCCCTGTTTGACCATGAACTGGCTCTGTCCTTAGCCCTCAGCATGAACTCTAACTAAAAGGATCCCATGAAATGGAGCATACTTTGGAATTTCAGATCAGATCTTTCCTGACTGCACTGAATTCTGGATGAAAATATTTAGTCTTGTCTAGACATTTAAATATTTCCAGGTTTGTTATTCAACTTAGTAAATATACACATTTATCATAGGTTCATAGGTTCATAGGTTAAGTGTGTGTGTGTGTGTGTGTGTGTGCCCTAAGGCATTTATAAGCCTAGCCAGAGTGTATGTGGCTTACACCACCCCTTAGGATGAGAATAATACGCCCTTTTAGGGTTTAGTTTACTATGCCTCTGTCTAGTAGTGACACAGAGATGACCCCTGGGGTAAACCTACTATCTCCCATCCATTCGTTGAGATTTCTCTTGAATAGAGTCAGTGAGGGGCTCTGCCTAACATGGACTGGGATTCTGTTCCAGAGTGTTGGGAGCCTCTGGGTTATGAATCTGTCCCTCCAGCACGTCCTATTTATTTCTGTGTTGAGGTTTAAGTCACTTGTTCTCGTGGCTCTGATGGATTTGGATTTTCTGAGGTGGAGCATGTCCATTAATTCAGGATTGGACATGGCCTTGTACGTCAGGCACAGATCACCTCTGAGTAGGCGGTATGCGACTGAATAGAGCTGGAGTTTTTCAGTCGGGCATATGGCATATGTTTAAGACCCTTTATCCTCTTGGTGAGGAACTTTTGGGGTCTTTCCAACTGCTGCAGGTGTCGGGTGAGATACATCCCAAATGGGGCATTGTACTCAATCATTGGCCTGATAAGAGAAGAGTACAGGGGCACAATGACCTCTCTTGATCTAGATGTGAAACCCTTCATGATAAGGTGGGCAATATAGAAGGTCTTCCTAACCACTTTGGCAATGTGAGTGTCAAATGAGAGGTTACTGTCAACCTGGGTCCCTAGGTCCCTGATTACCTCTTCCGTACTTAATGGATTACCACCTATGTGGTAATTTGTCGGTACCTTGTTTTTCCCAAAGGGTATGACTATACATTTTTTGGCGTTCAGCTTAAGGCCATGGCTCTGGCACCAATTATCTGTTTCTATGAGGCCTCTCTGAAGGATGTTTGTGTCCGCTGGAGTATCAATTATGGCACCCAGTTTGCAGTCATCTGTGAACTTTGTCAGCCACAATCCTCCTATGTTTGCCTGTACCTCGGAAAAATAAATGCCAAACAAGAGGGGTCCCAGGACTGAGCCCTGTGGGACACCGCTTGTGACTGGCTTAGAGTCTGACATAGCTCCAGCAACTCTGACCCTGTGGGTTCTGTCCTTGAGCCAGTTTGCAACCCATCTTGTGACATATGGGTTTACATTTAAGCTGGTGAGTTTGTCTATGATGCCCGAGTGGGGTATTGTGTCAAAGGCTTTTGCAAGGTCAAGATAGGCTGTGTGAACTGCCTTACCCTCATCAATAGCCTTAGTGACTGTTTCAAAAAAGTCGACCAAGTTCAAAAGGCAGGATCTGCCCTTGACAAAGCCAAATTGGGTAGGATCTAATGTCTGTAGGTCCCCAATGTCTTTGTTTATGAGTTCCATAATGATCCTCTCCATAGCTTTGCAGACCAGGCTCGTCAAGCTTATGGGGCGGTAATTTCCAGGGTCCGTAGAAGCACCACCTTTGTGAAGTGGGACCACTGTTGCCATACGCCACTCTTTGGGTACGTATCCTGTAGTAAGGCTAAGATTAAACAGCAGCCTTATGTGTGGGTTTAGTTCCTCTTGGAGTTCATGTAGCACACAGCCTGGGACACCATCCGGTCCCATTGATGCTGTGTTCTTAGCTTTAGAGAGGGCGGCTCTCACCTGGGCATCTGAGATGTTAGGGAGGCTACACTCTGCTGGGATAGTCTTTTCTCCTTTTGGGGAGGGAGGACAAATTTGCACTGAACCTGTCTGCCAGAATGTTGGCAATCTCAGTGGGTTCGTGTATTTTGTGTCATTTTGGACTAACTCTGAGCATATCTGGGAGTTTCCACCCAGGTTTCTAACATAGCTAAAGAAGGCCTTGTGATTGTCTTTTGTGTCTTTTGCGATTTTTCTCTCAAAGTTGGCCTTGGATGATTTTATGAGTTATCGTAGCTTTTTGCTAGTACTGATCAGAGACGCCTTCCCTTTTAGGGATTTTGCTCTGTCATGTAGTAGCTTCCTCCTCCTGTTGTAAAGTTTGTTTATGGCTGGGGTCCTGCCTTTGGGGGAATGGGTCTTGGTTTTATTTGGGATTGCATGATCCATGCATTCTTAAAGGTGCCCATAGAAGGCATTTGCAAAGGATTCAGCAGTGTGGGTTGTGGTTTCCACTGGCCCAGGGGCCTTGAAGGATACCACTTCAGTCTTAAGAAGTGTGAAGTTTGCTTTTGAGAAGTTCTTCACTGTGGTCTTTTGTGCCGGGGGTCCTGGCGGGATGTGGATTTCCAGTGAGATTAATTTATGGTCTGATCTTACCAAAGAGGGATATACTTCCGGTGTGGAGCATTTTGTCCCCATGTTTGTGATGATCAGATCTAGTATATTGTCTCCTCTTGTGGGAATGGTGACTAGTTGTTCCATTGCATTTGAGTTTATGAATTCTAGGAACCTTTGGGCTAGGGTGTTGGGGCTTGAGTAATGTTCCCAGTCTATGTTTGGGTAGTTGAAGTCTCCCAAAATGATGGTATTTGGAGAGACATTCATACTCTCCAGTGTCTTCAGGAAGGCTGTGTGGGGTTCCTGAGTTTGAGAGGGTGGTCTGTAGCATGCTACAAACTGTAAGGCAGTTTTGCCTATGGTTAGTTGCACCTGGATAGTCTCCGATGCTTCATGCGTTGCCACTAACCTGGAGGTGTGGGTATCTTTGATGAAAATGGATACTCCCCTCCTTTTGTGGTTCGGTCCAAGTTTTGGGGCGGAAAGCATGATATGAGGTAAAACCTGATAGTGCTGGGGTGCTCTCAGGAGCCTTGAACCAGGTTTCAGTCACCGCACAGACATCAATGTTCTCCATACTGAGGAGGGCTTCGAGGTCGTGCATCTTGAGTTTTAGACTTCTGGCATTGAGCAGCATTACCCTTAGATTTTTCCACTTGTGTTTTCTAGGGAGGTAGGTTTGTCATTTGAGCCTTGCCTAAAAAAGGCACTATGGGGGTGGCAAGAGCCTTGGCCAATATCCGGAAGCCCAGGGGTGACAGGTGCAAGCCATCCCTTGTGAAGCAGCATGGCTTGTCAAGCATGTCATCCCAAGCAGACAGACATTGGATCCCCTTAGAATGACACCAGTAATATATATTATTTAGATATTTTCTTTTATTCATTTATTTTCTTTTTACATTCTGTTCATGAGGAGCACATAAGTGGATATATTTTCTATATTAGAAAAAAAATCAAAAAAAAAAACAGAATATGCAAATTAAAAGCTTTTTGGCATGGGCTCTAATTTACAGCTCTTAAAAAATTAAATTCCATTTGTGTAATATGAAATCCAGGAATGATATGATTTTTAAAGGTAGTCTGTAGTCATTTCCTTGATTGCAGTAAAATATTTTTAGTGCATCTGTATATATACAACATTCCAACAGATTGTAAGTATAAATATTTAAGCAGAATGATGGTATTATAAGCAGTAAATATAAGAAGCAATTTAAATTATGATGAATAGATGGTCTTACCTTAAATGAAAATTCCATGAAAATCCCATATTTTTTTCAATATCAAAAATTCCAAATTAGAATTTATGAGTATTTTTCCCAGAAAAATGAAAAAAACTGTGTCCTTCATTACTTAGAAATGAAGTTTGGGAACAAACCAATTTGTCCAGAGACATCTTTAGTTAGAGGTTAGCAGGAGTTAAATGGGGATGGGGGTTGTTGTGGAAGGAGATTGAAGTTAAGAAATAACAGGAGGTTTAATTAGTCTCTGGAAGGGAAGGGTTAATTTATTACGGTGAGGTAAAGGAAGTGAGGTAGTTGTAGGGTGGGAATTAGGTGTTTTATGTGAGTCTAACTGGGAAGGGGAACCATATTTAGGCATGATCTTGCAAAGGCAAGTGTTACATCCAAGATGACCTGTAGGCCTCAGGTAAGTGGTGGGTGGCTGGTTGCAGATGAGAGGTGATTTGTCTTTTTTTTTTTTAACTGAGTGCTTTTTTGGCACTCATGATCAGCATCAATAGTGACCAGAAGAAGGGTTGTTGAGGTACTTACATGTCCATTATAAGTATAAATGTCAGACAGCTTAGTGATGGGCTAGGTATAATATGGTTGCAGTGAATGCCATGTGTAGAGGGGCATAGGTGTGCTCTAGGATATATAGACAAAGTTAGACAAAAATAGGTTCCACTGGGATTATGGAATAAATCTTTAATGTGCATTTGGAATGACTGGCCAAATGCTGGACAGTGTTTCCTTGGCCTTATTTAAGAAGCATTTCATTTGAAGTTTCTGTCGGGGTTGCGCAGCTTATTGTTGTTATAAATATTCTGAGGTCGCTCACAATTGTGATATGTATGGTTCTTTGGCAGCGATATTCTTGAAATGGAATACATGACATTATAGTTTTGACTGCGCTTCTGGGTCTTTTAATAGTGCTAGAGGAGGAAGTTGGTTTGTAGGCTGCCCATTAGCTACTGAACAATTAAAAAAATGGTGGACGAGGCTGTGGGGGACCTTTGAGCTCAGTGCTAACATGAGCATCAGCCTAGCATGCAACTCAGCGGTGATGGCAGTATGCCAGCCTTGACAGGAACAGGGAATATGGCAGATGTAGCGTTGTGTTCCTTGGGTGTTGTGAACTTAAGACAAATGAATGAAGCAAAGAGGTAAAGGCCTATCAAGATCTCGGATCCTTGTAATGAATGGTGGAATTGTATTGATTGTACATTGTAGCAATTGAGGCCTTCAACCTGGTAGGTCTTTTAGGCTAGCATAGCCTGCTGTCCATATCTCTCTAAAGTACAAAATTTCACAGAATGTCCAGATTTTGCCTTGCATTTTGTTTTTCATAAAGTTGTGGATTTATGGCAAATCATTGGCTAATCATTGAGGGTTGGAGATAGAGAAATAAAGACAGACATTTGAGTTTAGATTTCATAGCCTTCAGGAGGTTGACTGAATGCAAGACTTGTCATTCTATCAAATGTTTGCATTTGTAAACACAATGTGTGGGAAGGGTTCTTGTTTGGGGCTTTGTCTCCCCATTGGTATGGCCCTGTCTGGATTCCTTGCCCTAAGATATTGAGAGGGATTCTGCTGTCCCCGATAATTCTCACCAGGTGTAGCGATCATGCAGGCAAATGCTTTGGTGGGTGGTCTGGAGTAGGTAGCAGGCACAGTTTAAAAGGGGGATAGCATTTTGTGAGGAAAGCAAAAATCTACTGATTGCTTAGTAGGTTAGTGCTAAGACAACTTACTTTTTCATTTTGTGTATAAGACTGAGGTGTGCCCTTCAACCAACAGATTTTCATGGAATGTCATGAAGGTTGCACAATACATTGATTGGTTTCTTGTTCTAGTTGCAGCTGTTTTGGCAAGTCATTGAGGAGCGGATTCCCTTGTTGATGTCTGACAGGGAGTTGTAATCTTCATCTTCCTCAGTAGGTTCTTGTTGGCATGGGTGCAGTTGTGATAGTAATTTTCTGGAGTGATACAGCTTTTTATTTTGTTACCTTACAGGCTTGTCCACAGTTCTTGTGGGGACTTAAGTTTCTTACGAAATGCTATAAGTTATTCAGCTTCTCACTTCTGTTAGTGTAGCAGGTGTATAGTGAGGCATTTTAGATGCATATCAAAAAAAAAAAAACAAAAAACAAAAAAATCATCACAGTATTTAACCATTTTGTTTCCTCCCTCAGCATGGAAGACATGATTACAATTTTGCCGCAGGTTTCTAAGATTGCCTCATATATATATTGCTTATATCTATCTATCTATATATATATATATATATATATATATATATATATATATATATATATATATATATATATATATATATATATATATATATATATATATATATATATATATGTATGGGTCCACTTTGTAATTTCAAAATACTGAAATCTCGAATTTCAGTATTCTGAAACCACAAAGCCGAAAACCAAACCACAACTCACAAACTCAAAAACACACAACTGCAAAATTCAAAATCCGGGACTCATGCTACACATACAGTACACACAAACATACACAAAACTAGCCCCCACAATCAAACAAACTAATGTAAACTGCATATATGCGGGGGCTGTGCTACCCATACCCCCCACTTATATATTCTAACTCCAAGATCGCACAAACAGTAACAGAAATGAAACTCACACACACACATCGTACAGTCCCTCAAACACACACTTATACACAATAAACCCCTAACCAACATACTTACACATACAAACTTATCAAAATTAAACCCAAACATTCACATTCCATACCACCAGAAGCAGAAATTCGAAATATCCATACTTCAGTATTTTGAATTTCGCGGTTCTGCCAGTTTCGGAAATGTGAGTATTCGGCTTTCTAAGTTCGAAAAGTGGTCCTATATATATATATATATATATATAAATATATATATATATATATATGTGTGTGTGTGTGTGTGTGTGTGTGTGTGTGTCTGTGTGTGCATGTGTATATATATATATATATATATATATATATATATATATATATATATATATATATATATATATAATATGTGTGTACATATATATATATATATATATATATATATATATATATATATATATATATATATGTATTTACACACGGTTTACCATCAGAAGATTGAACCAGACCCCATCAAATGATGGGATCATCAACCCACGTCCACGAAAGCGACAATGTCGAATTCCGACACTGTTGATATATGACTCGACGTTAACCTCGGAACAGGCTTTAACATGGGTCGAGATGAGGGTGATATTCATACTTCGACGATGTCGGGTTCGACATTGTCACCTTTCGGCCTCCAGACTTCGACTGAAGTGAGCCCACTTTGACCTTCTGATAGCAAACCTATACACACACACACACACACACACACACACACACACACACACACACACACACACACACACATATATATATATAGATAGATACACACACACACACACACACACATATATATATATATGTGTGTGTGTGTGTGTGTGTGTGTGTGTGTATGTATATGTAATATGGTAGTAAGTTGTCATGATTTTAATTATGAAGTAATGTAGCACTGTGACTACCATACTAGTTATTGTTAGAAAACTGCATTTTTTTTTACGTTATTTGTGGTAATGTCTCATGTCATAAGGAATATGGATAAGATGAAGATGGCTAAGCCTAGATTTACCTGGCAATAGGTTCGTTCGGTGTGGGTAGACATACATGGAAATATACACGAAGCAGGTGGGGCATAGAGGTATATGCATATATAGCTATGGAAGTCTTCTAAGTACAGGCATTGTTTGGATACATATATATTTAGCTCGTGTCTGTTGATTCTTCATAGGTTGATGAGTGGTTGTCAATGTATATTGAGATCATAAGTATAGGTGGCGATGGTTATATGTATTGGGAGCATGTGGATATATAGGTATATGGAAGTATAGTTATCTTTATGCAAGTACACGTGTTTTTTTTTTCCTGAGGAAAGGTAGTTGACATTCAGAATTGCATTGGAGGATGCCAGAATGCTTCAGTCTTCCTACATTGGTGAGAGAGAACACAAAGGAGGCAGTGAAGAGGGAATTGGGGTGTGTGTGTGTGTATATATATATATATATATATATATATACATATATATATATATATATATATATATATATATATATATATATATATATATATATATATATATATATATCTATATATATATATATATATATAGATATATATATATATATAGATATATAGATATATAGATATATATAAAGTGGTGGGCTTCTTAATAATGGTGTTTTTTTTTGCACAGGATGGCTACCAACTACTGAATGGAGCAACAGATGGAGAAAATTGAAGCTTAAGCACATATACCTTCTAGCAGCTGGAATCTGACATGAAGGTCGACTATGGACGGGCACCTTACTAAGGAAAGGGTTTTGTTATGGGCTGAAATTACAGACAGGGGGCACGACCTGATAAGATGAAAAGTAATGTTTGTTCTTCATGGTGGGAGCTGCAGACTTTCATCCCAGGGTTGTTTACAGCCTGTATGAGTCTTCACATGGGTGAATATCAGCCATGAGAGCAAGCCAATTAGGCAAGAGAGGGGTACAGTGGATGCACAATGTAATTGCTTATCTTTGAAGAAAGAGATTAGATAGGAAATGTAGGCAGACATTTTGTTCTGAGGATGGTGGAGCCAGAGGTTCCAGGTGGTACAGATTGGATGACGGAGTATTAGGAGTAACGATACTAGAGTGACACTGACAGAGTATTAGGAGTAACGATACTAGAGTGACACTGACGTAATGGCAGCAGGGTCAGTCAAGGGGTTAAGCAGTTACTTCACCAGCAGTCTTATGGTAAGTGGATTACACTACATTGCCGAAGGGCTGCTCTGTTCTCCAGAACAAGGGCAGCATCTTGATAGTACTAAAGCCTGCTGGGCTGTTGCACTGGCTGACGAAGTAGCGGCAGGGTATGATACAGTTGTTAGGGTTCAGTCGAGCTGGTAGGGTAGGTTGAATAGTTGGTAAGTTAAAGTTAGTGTTGAGCTGGTGGGGACATTTAGCTATAATAATTTGGGATTAATGTGCTTGCAAGACAGCAGGGATTTTGGGTGTGGGAGAATGTAAGTTGCAGTGTATGAGGTTTTTTCATGACTTGGAGCCATGCTTTTGAAGCAGTGTTGTGGTTGGTGCTGACAACGTAAGTTTGTGACATTGACTGTAGGCAGTGGCAAGGTTGATGCAGTAACTGGGAGTAGTGGTGATTGGATAACTTTACGATCTAGTGGTACAATATGTCTTGCAGTGGTCCTCACTAATGGATGTAATATGGGGGGGATTCTTTCAGCCTACCAGCCTAATGGGAAATTAGTGAAGGGTGTGTGATATATGTTGAGACAGTGGTCTTGTTAAGCATGTTTATAGGACTAGTAGCACTAAGATATGGTCAAAATGATGCAGCTCAGTTGAGATTTTGGGAATGGATGATTCATTTTGCATCAAGGAGTTGGCTGGTTGTTCATTTCGTATAAAAGTGTAGGAGGGTGTTGGACAACACAAGGTTGGGTGGAGAGATATTACATATGCACAGCATGTGTAGGTCAGTTGATAAGTTGCAGAAGGAATTAATCTACATATATAAGGGGCGAGCAAGGGGTTGTTTACAGTCTGCAGCAGAGAAAGGGTGAGCTTCATTAGCTCAGCATTTAGG
This sequence comes from Protopterus annectens, assembly GCF_019279795.1. Classification (NCBI taxonomy): domain Eukaryota; kingdom Metazoa; phylum Chordata; order Ceratodontiformes; family Protopteridae; genus Protopterus; species Protopterus annectens. The sequence goes on along the minus strand of NC_056747.1, from coordinate 553,387,136 downwards.
AGGGTGGTTAGGAGAGCATATGGTAAGACATTATATGACTTAGATAAATATATTTTAAAGTTGCCAGAGGATGAAGGGGTTTGCTCAGAAGAACTGTTATTGCCATACTTGGTTCAGGCTTGGGAGCAAGGTAAGGCAGCCAGTCAGTTAAGGTGGACTTGGCTGCAATTAGTATATTTGTGAAATCATGCAGCCCAGCCACCTGCACAAAGTCCTGAGGATGGGGTAGGGTAGTTGGTGTGAACATGAATATGTGGTTGTTGTTGATAAGACAGGGTTTGAAGGTTTTATTGAAGGGTTTAGCTTTAGTCATGGGTGAGTCAATGGATTATGTTTTGTGAGTTAATTTGTGTTTACAGATGTATTTTGGGACATTGCAGGTGTTAAGAGCTGTTATGGTCATTAATTTGGAGAGATGTCATGTTTTTTCCAGTGTCAGTGCATGGTGGGTTACATAGGTCTAAAATGGATTAGTTAGGGAAGGAAACACAGATAGATCATGGGAAAGACAGGAGTGATAGGCTTTGTCTGATGAGTTGGGCTGTGAGAGTGATACAGACTCATGTGGTGAGCTCTCGGAGGACTTGGTTTTCATTTGAAGAAGGGTAAGGTAGTAACGAGTAATCAGTCTGAATATGTAATAAGAAGGGCTTTGTGTTGTAAGGGTTTTCCAGGTTTGAGTTTTTCCACTCATTGTTTTTGTGTTGGTAGGGCTTTGGGTTTAGCAAGGGAAGGTGGATCAGTAGAAGTCATTTAGAAAGTGAATCAATGGTCTTCAAATGCCTTTGTATTCTTATATTATGTAATGGATTCAATTAATTTAATATTCATTTTTTTTCCTTAGGAAAGGAGATTTGTATTTCAGGCCATTCATATATTCATTGAGTGGTAAAGAGAGCTGCTGTTACTAAGGATGGCAATAAATTGGATTTGCGTTGATCTGGCTGGACAGTCAGGTGGCATAATGTCAGAGGTCTTAAGTGGAATCAGCTTTTGGATGAGGCTGCATTTATACAGTCAAACAGGGGGTTTACTTGAGTATTAATGGTACATTTGGCTAATAATGACTTGGAATAATTCCTAAGAAGCAGCTGGTGCATAGGATAAGGGAGGATTTGGTTATGCTGCAAAGACTATATCCAGTCATGGGCACAGTTTGGTGTGAGATAGTCCTGCTTTAGTGTTGGAAAAATGCCGCTACTTTTATGGTGTTATAGTGGGCTCAGAGGTTTATTACTTGTAAGCTGGCACAGCAGTCAGTTGCTTTGGGGATTCAAATGGTTAGACAAAGGGATTTTTATAGTGACCAGGTTTGGTTTAGAACAGATGGAGTGCACCTGAATGAGGTTGGTTTGAATCTGTTTAATGTTCATTTAAGGTTATTCTTGGAGGGTTTAGTAAAAGTTCTTTCTTAGGAGAGGGGGATCAACCTGTGGATAGGCTGGTGGGCAGACTTTTCCCTCTTCTGTTCCCCCTCTTGGTGTTGGGTGCTGATGCAAGGAGTTTGGGGGATGAAAGTGAGTGATAGGATGCTGCTTTGATTAATAAGAATAAGTGAGCAGTGGTATGGACACTGCTTATTTTGGCAGGGTGAGGGGGGAATGCTGCCCTGATGTATGGTGCAAGGATTTTACATGTTGTGGTTGCAAGGTTACTCATGTTATGTTTAACGTTTGAAATAATGCATTAAAGTTATGTTGGAAGTTAATACAGGTCTTCAAATGTCATTTGGTGTGATGTGTTTTATTAAAGGGGATCGGGACGAATGAGGTTTGGGAACAAACCAATCTGACCAGGGACATCTTTATTTTGACATTGGGGGAGTTAAATGGGGGTGGGGGGATTGTTGTGGAGGAGGTTGATGTTAAAGAAATAAAGGGAGGTTTGAGTAGTCTCTGGAAGTAAAAGGTTAATTTATTAGGGTGTGGTACAGGAAGTGAGGTACTTGAAAGGGGTCTATATCACAAAATCGAAAGCATTGAAAAGCGAAGGGCTTTAACATCAAAAATGCCATTCATCGAAGTCACTCTTTTGAGGGACTGCACCCACGACACCCCCACTAATTGTATATACCAACTCCGAGATCGCACTATAGTGAGGAAAGGACAAATTTTCTGATCTTCACTGTACCGCAGTCTCACCATAAACACCTCGATGAACGGCATTTTCAATGTTAAAGCCATTCGCTTTCCAGTCTTTTTGATTTTGTGATATAGTCCCAGTTGTAAGGTGGGACTTAGGTGTTTTATGGGATTTACTTCATAAACTTGAAAAGCCAAAATATCAAATTTCTAAACAGAGAGACCGTAACACTGGAATTTTAAAAAGATGAAAATTCATGTTATTCAGAAGCTTATGGTCTATCAGTGAGTTCTCAAGTATTACATTATTAAAAATAGGTAAAGTAATGGAGGGGATGTTGTAGAAGTGGAATAGTATAGTTTGTGTAGTGCATTACAGAGTAGATTGACTGTGTGAACAGATATACCTTGTCTGTTGGTAGATGAATTGTGGCTTTGTATTAGAAAAGTCCCTCACAAGATGCGAAGTAGCAACATGTAAACCTTTTCCTCACTGCAGTGCAGTCTCAGAGTTGGCATATTTTATTTGTAGGAGGTTAGGGGGGCAAAAATGTAAAAAGAGTGATGTACAGTGTGACTGTATGGATTTAATATTTTTGGTGCTAGAAGGGAACTGTGCTGCAAATACTGATGTGTGATAGTGTTTTCGACATTTTGAGGTTTCGATGTTTAGCGTGTCGATGTTATGGATTTTCAATATATTGCATGTACGATGTTATGGTCTCACTGTTTAGAAGTTTGACATTTTGGTGTTTTGAGTTTATGAAGTAGATCCATTTTATGTGAGTGTAACTGGGAAGGGGGACCATATTTAGGTGTGATCTTTCTACTCACCCTCCCTCCCTTTCTTTTGGACCATTTTGGATGGTATGACTATGGAAGTGGGTGTTGGGTGGAGAAGAGGGGCAGGCTTGTCCCTTTTCTGTCCCCCCTCTTTTGGTGTTGGGTGTTGATGTAAGGAGTTTGGGGGATACTTTGATTAATAAGAATAAGTGAGATATGGTATGGATGCTGATTCATCTGGCAGGGTGAGCGGGGTACGCTGCCCTGATATATGGTACAAGGATTTTAAATGCTGTGGCTACAAGGTTATTCATGTGATGCTTAACATTTGAAATGATGCAATAAAGATATGGTGGAGGTTAATATAGGTTGTCAAATGTCATTTAGTGTGATGTGGTTTATTATAGTGCCTGTGCCAAACTATATTTCTTTTAGCAGATTATGGAAATCTCTTTGTTAAAATTCCTGAAGTTTGTATGGATATACATAATACACAGATTAAAATTCTGTCCAGGGTATGTACTGTGATACACCATGCCCCTAAAATGGATTAAGCAGCTACTGTATATAGAAAGGGGTCTATGTTTAACCAACGAAGGTTACTTTCATCAAACCTCAGATGATCGAACACTAGACATTGAATGTTCATTTCAGTGAATATGTGAGACTGGAAAGTTATCACTTGGCCAATATTTCTCCGTCACACACATCAGACTATTTTAAATCTACCCAGGTGGGGGGCTGCAGCCCCCAAACCCCCCAATGTGGATAGCTTCTTCCCCACAACCCACAACTATATACACCAACTCCAACTATACTACAGTGCGCATGGAAGATGAAATATGCCCTTTTCCCCACTGTAGTGCGATCTTGGAGTTGGTATATAGAGTTAGGGGTGTGTGGGGGGCACAACCCCCCCCCACCTGGGTGGGTTTAAAACAGTGCGGTGTGTGTGATGGAAAAATTTCGGCTAAGTGGTTACTTTCAATGTCTTATTTGTTGAACTGAACATTCGATGAAAGAACATTCAATGGTTTATGTTCGATCATCTGAGGTTCTATGAACTTACCCTTCGGTGATTAAACAAAGACCCTATAGAGACATGGGTGCATGGAAATACTTCACCAATGTAAATAATAAGGCCTACTTGTCACTCATTTGCCACATCACAATGGATACAAGTATATTTACATTATTTTGGTATTTCACAACATCTGAGGGTGATATTACAGCTTGCATAAACAGTTGATGAAATACACTAGAAGTGTTGTTGCATCATTTGTTTATAAATATACTGCATGTCAGTGCCATTAAAAATCTCACTTTCATAATTCACAAACAGACCTCTCAACTGTCCCTCTTTTGGAGGAAAGTTCCTATTTTCAGGACTGATTTATCCCTAGACGTGATATATCTATTTTTGAAGGTATATCCCAACGTTTAGGCATGAGTTACCACTTCACACATGTTTCTGAATCCCCCTCATCACATGTGATTTTTGAAGCTGTCTAGTACACAGAAAAGCATACTACATAAACAGTGTACTACTGGTGCCAATAATATAAGGAAAGAGGCACACATGTCTCATAACTTCTCTTTTCTGAAGCAAAAATAAATTACCTTGTGCAGTAGAAGTTTGCAATAGAGTTCATTAAAGTATACAGGCTTTACACAATTTCTTGGATAATATACTTGTATTTTTCCATCACTTTTGCCACTTTTTGTTTTATTTTAAACAAGTGTTTTTGAGTAGTATCCCACATTATTGCTCAAAGAAGGGTGAGTTAAGTGTTATTTGGCATTCAACTTTTATGTTAATTAGATGACCACATTATTGGCTGAATGACCTACCTGCATCACACATTCCTGCTGAAAGCAGGAAGTTAGGTTCTATTTGGCAGAGGCATAGCTGAGTTAACCAGTGACTTAAGCCGGTACCACAAACAGAGTAAAGATAAAAAAAAGGACTTCTACGAACTTGAGGATGCCATCTGTCTGGCTTCCTGAAGACAATACCCAATTTGCATGCAAAGTTTGCTTCTTTCACTGGCACAACAATGGGTGGCAAAATGCATGACAGCCCCTCCTTGTCCCAGCTGATCAGGTTCTGTTTCTGTACCCCAGCACTACTTCCTCTAAATTAAATATAAAATAATAATAAAAAAAAAACTTTATTTCTTTTAAACTGTAGCAAGCAGTTGCTATAGTTTATACCCTGGGTTCGAGTTTCACTTGTAGCAAGCAGTTGCTGCAGTTTATACCCTGGGTTCGGGTTTAACTTGTAGCAAGCAGTTGCTACAGTTTATACCTTGGGTTCAGGTTTCACTTGTAGTAAGCAGTTGCTACAGTTTATACCCTGGGTTCAGGTTTCACTTGCAGCAAGCAGATGCTACAGTTTACACCCTGGGTTCGGGTTTCACTTGCAGCAAGCAGTTGCTACAGTTTATACCCTGGGTTTGGGTTTCAGTTTAGACCACACACTGAGTGCTAAAGAGCTCAGGTTTGACTGAAAATGAAATACTGGCTCTTAAAAGCTAGTATTGCACTAAAGAACAATTGGGAATCGGGATGACTGAGAGTGCGGCATAATGGTTAAGGACAGCCAATCATGCTCCCAACACTTTGTACTTGGGGCAGTTGCACCTTCACCTCACTCTAGCCATGCAACTGCTATTTTTTTTTCAGCTTTTATGCTAATTAGAAGTTCAGATTATTGGCTGAATGCACTTACCTGTCATGTGCTTCTGTTCCTATTTTCAATGTCTGTAGGTTGAGGTATGATCGCAAAAGAAAAGCTTGGATGTGATTTTTAGTGAAAGTGAATTATTGGAGTATATTTCTTTTTTTTTTTTTTTAACAAACACCTTTATTGAATTGTCACTTGTGACACAGGCAGATTTACATTCATATAAAAGTAACATAATCAAACTATATTAACATATTATTATATTAACATAGCAAACATTATACTTCACATATATTGCTATATATCATATAACCTAAGTAATATTACATAAATGATTCAATTCCTGCCTTTTTTTTAAACAAGAAACATCTTTATTAAACCATCACTTACTACATAGGCAATCATATATTTATTTAAATAAAAACAAACCACGCCAATACAATCCTAGTTGCAAGCATTTTGCATCACAAGCCATACTGACACACTCCCATCACTTATAATCTACCCTATCATTCTCACGCAAACATTACATAGCTCATTTAAGACCTGCTGTCTTTTAGACCTCATTTCCCCCTTGTATGTATTGTTCACACAGTTCCCATTTTTTCCTATGTAGTTTGCTCCTACGCTTTCTAAAGATCTCATTTCCAGTTGTCTTATGAAGTTAAGCCCAACATTTAGGGGTTTCAGGAGCCCTTCTCAAAAAGTCACTTTCATGCTTTCCTTTTCATAATTTGTAAAATGTCATGGCCTTCCCTTGAGCTTAGAGTGCAGAACCACTAAGCTGTACACAATCTGTGCAGAGTAGTGGGTAGATGCACACTGTAAGGGACTGCAGAAAATCTGTAGGCACTGTAAAAAATGAGAACATAGCATGAAACATTGAGAAGGTTCAGCCAGTTCCACTTTTTGCTTACATTGTCAATTGCCAGACCAGAAGGTCTTTCAACCAAAAGAAAAAGAAGCAATATTAAGTTAAAATAAATCTTTCTAACAACCAAAAAAGGAAGACAATTATTTTAGATATTAAAACAGACTAATGTAAGTATTAGGCAACAGACTAGCATATAATATTAAATTTGCACTACACTGGCAAGCAGTAACATTGATGGGCTATAACACGCTGCTCTAGAATGACAGGAACAGAGGATTATGATAGAATCACCAATTGTAATGAGTATATTATGTGTTCAAGACATGATGCCAAGACATTCACCTTGAGTGAAGCCCAATAGGTGAATCTTGGCATCCATGTGGAGAACACATCATTTTTGTTACAACTGGGTATCGGATCTTAATTCTTTGTAGTGCATGGAGATTTTCTCCATGTACTACTTACTAGTCAGTGAAAAATTAGATTAAAAAAAGTGATGGGTTTTACCATCGTTGAAAGATGATAAAGCAGTGGGGAGGTTGTTGATGTCTTCATCATGTAAGGGAAGCAGTTGTAACCAAATTAGTATGTGCACTTTAGCAGACAGCAGGCTGAAATGGAAGCTGAAACAAAGAAATGTCATGCCATACCGCTGCTGCTTTCTGGTCAATGCTGCTTGGAATTAGTGCATACTCGATGTTAACATTGCCCAGTGGGCGCCTAACAATCCTCTAAACTCCTCTAACGTTGGATCTCACTCTGTAGTAGTGCTTAACCTGGACATTATTTAACCAGTTTTTGAGCGTAATTATGGCATTCCAAGAACAAGATTGAAATTATGTAATGGTTATTATCTTGAGCATTTACTACGTTATAGCTTTTGGATAACAACTGATCATTGTTTATATTTGGAAGCCAGTACTGATTGTGAAGTATTACCTACAAAGGTTTAATTCATTACTTTGTACATATAAACACACAAAAAAAGATGAAAAGATGTCTGCCATAGTTTATCAAGTCCAACAAGGTATAAAGGGTACTGATATGAAGCTCTCCTGTTCCTTCCACTAACTCTACTCTCCCTGTGTCATGAATATTTAACAGGCATAGCTGAAAGTATCGACTGATGTATACTCCACATCACTGAGCATTTTAATGTGCCCTGCTGCCCTTTATCAGTTATTTTCTTATCTTATTCTTGAATACGGGTCCTTCTATTTGCCACCTTTACCCTACTGTTTTCTGTCTCTATGGTCAAAAACAACTGCATTCCAGGCTCTATGACTTATTTGGACACAGCCCTGACTATGACCCACACAGCCTGAGTTTGATTGAGGAATAGTAGGCCAATAGACTGCAAGAAGAGAAGATGGTTAGCCTGAGTTTGATTGAGGAATAGTAGGGCAATAGACTGAAAGAAGGGAAGATGGTTAGCAAGCCACAAGGATCAAATACAAACACACACACACACACACACACACACACACACACACACACACACACACACACACACACACACACACACACACAAAACACTAAATTCTCTTGTACAATGGCATTATCTTGTGTTTGGTATTAAAATGCCAGACATTCTTTTCTCTTAACAAAGTCCCTCAGTCCCTCATCATTTTAACAACCCATATGGTTTTCCCAAGCAGAAGTGGACACTGTACTCCAGATGTCACCATAACAGTGTCCTGAATAATGGGAAGATGATTTTCAATGTTAGGATCATTTGCACCCTTGCTAATCTAAAATCTGAATTTCTGTCTTATTAGTTATGCTAGCTGTATCTGTTAAACTATGCAGCGTACGCAAATTTAAATATTGATATTTTATTTAAATATTAGAATGTTTTTAATCCAAAATTATAACTGCATGTGCAAAAAATGATAAAACAAAATTTAACAGCTCTATTCCTTTAGGGAAATATAGTTAGCTACTGCTAACAGCCCGTGCATTTAATTTCTCCAAGATATTCTGGTCAAGGCAAATACATTGCTTTGCTGCAATTTCAAAATGAAACAATTCTGACTGAAATCAGACTTTGCTATGCAAATGATTCAATTAGGCTGCTAAAGGCAGGAAAGAAAATTAAGCTTATCTGAACTGTAATTAATACACATGACATGGGTGCATATTTTACTTTTAATAATTAGTTTAGCAACAGTAGCATATTTCATACCATTCTATCAATTTTCAAATGCATTCTGCTTTTATATTAAGTACATGTAATACAGGGGGAATGTGGTAGAAAGCTGGAATAATTAATTTAGCAGTGTAAATTAGAGAAAACCATTGCAATTTATTAATTTTATTTGAAATTTCCTAACTGGGTAGCCCTACTGTACTCATGGACCAATTTCAGAAAAACCCCATTGGACTCCCCAGATACAAAAACTAGTCACACAAACATAAGCACTGCAAGAACACTTTATAACATACTTAGGAAATAAACATATAGTCATTTAGGATAAGGCATACGTCATCATGCAGTACATTGGGGGCCACAATGGCTGTTGAATAATTAACACAAGAAGTGGCTCCTGTGAATGGTCACTGCACTGGTTGGCCATTTGCACTCCTACTTCTTGATAAGTGAAGAGAATTTAAAAAGAAGGTTTGAGAGTATGGGTTAAAATCACCCCTCCATTTTCAATGAGCATAGATTTCCATATGGAGAGTTACTGGCCAAGAGAATCTATGTTCCTCAGCGTTATAGGTGTCAGAGACATGTGAAGAAGGTATGTAAACTCTAAGGGGGTGAGTCACAAGTGAAAAAGTTAGATAAAATAGGAGGAGCAGACACCTGTTGATCGACATGTGCATAGGAGAGCTAGACACTGGTCAATCTATAAGCTGGACTCAGCCAATCAAGATGTTGAAAAACAGCACTGCAATGGATGCGACAGACTGATTTCAGGATGAATCTTGCATTCTTTGTGTATAGGGAGTTAATATTATCTAGTATTATCTGGCTGAGACTAAGCAGGATGCAACTATCACAGAGAAGCACGGAATTAAGAACTACATTGGCAACTTAAATTTCAGAAGTAGGGAGTATGAATACCCTTACGACATGGAGTCACAGCTCTGACAGGATCGTTTCACAGCAGGAGTGGTCCGCTTAAAGGATGGTTGCCTCATCAAGTAGAAAGACCAGGCATTGGAAAATGTCCATCTTCTCAGTAAGACTACCAAATAAGGATGTGATAGCTACTGGGGCATATAAGCATGGCATATGTTCTTGTTACTACATATGGCAGCCTGGGTCCATGGATATTAAGGAGGGAGCTGTTCAAAATCCAATCTACTAATACGTGAAAACAAGAATGCACTGTAGCAGCCATTACAGCAATGGAGAAGAGTCTATGCAGAGCAAAGTAACATCATCATCTTGGGATGCACAGCTAGGCTTAAAAAGGCCCTTGTGGTTGTTAGCCTAGTAAACACCTATGAACCTAATCTGCATAATGAAGTATGAGAGTTCCCTGAAAAGCAGCTACATCTCATTTACAAAGACGCAAAATGGGAGAAAACCAAGTACAGAACTTTAGGCTATGATAGCAGTAGCTGCCCTTGAAGAGGAAAGATGGTCATTAAGCTACAATTTAAAGTATTTCCCTGTTTGTGATCCTCAGCACAACCCAAAGCTTAACACCTGACAGGAATTTAGATTAATCAAACTCATTGAGAAACAAACATGGTAAACATTTGGGAGACATATCTAGTTGCTCTTTGTGGCCCAACTGTGACTGATTCAATAGACATCTGGATACAGAAAGCCTAGAAGTATATTTTTTGGCACTTAATCTGAAAAGTTATCAGTGATAGTCAACTAAACTGCTGCATTTATTAATTTGCCTGAAATTGCTTGTCTTGGTGTCTGCAATTTGTTTTAGTTAATAAAACTGCTGCATTTATTAATTTGCTTGAGATTGCTTGCCTTGGTGTCTGCATTTTGTTTTCTGTTTTACTGATAGTTAACAAAACCGTAGTGCTGTAATTAATACTTGGTGGCTTTGCTGTTGCCCGCCCCTATTGTAAAGTTGATCTGGGACACTCCTCCCAGTCTAGAGTCATTAGCTCATTCTACCTAATACAGAGAGAACGTCTGAGAAAGCCAATCCACTTAGGTTCTTAACCTTGAATTATCTTCTGTTCCTCCTTTCTCTTTTTCCACTTTACTAAAAAAAAAAAAAAAAACTTTGGCTATAATCTCCTTGTGTGTTCTGACTGAGTGTGCTTCTTGGCAATTTTAACTGTTCAGAGTTGAATAAAACAATAATTGAATTCAGTTCAGAATACAGTTTGAATAAATTGCATTTATTTGAACTGTATTTGCTTTAATACTGCTACACACTCAAGTGTGCTAGCTTGCACTGGGCTTGAATTGTTTTTAGCGCTGTTTTAGCTGCTTTTCTGTAAAAAAAAAAAAAAAAAAAAAAACCTTGTTTCCTGCCTTTCCTGTGACTAGTCTAGTCCAGATACAGATTTGTTGTATCCACGACTGTTTGTAAGCTTCTGAGCCTCCCAAGCCTTCCTGCGTTGGAGGGAAGCCTTCTAGCTTATCAGTGGGAGTGGTAAGCATGAGGTGGCCTACCTACCACAAGAGGAGTGGTTTCAGGCCCAGAAATTGTAGTTTATTGGCTGTTTGGGCAGTTTTTCCATCTCTTTCAACTTTCTGGTTTAAAAGCCCGCATTTGTGCATGTTTCCTGCATTTCCTGTACCTAGTCTAGTCCAGATAGAGATTTCCTGTATCCCGGACTGTTTGTAAGCTTCTGAGCTGTGCCAAAAAGTCTGCTCTTCAATTTTTCCCTTAGATCTGCTAGTTCTCTCTTCTCCTGCACTTTTACTAGCTTATTAGTCTAGCACTTTACCAGACATCTTGTAGCAATTATTATAGCAGACAAAAGTGATACCATCACTAATCGTTCTACAAGGAAACAGCTCCAGTACTTATTATTAATGCCTATCTCTCCAGGCATGTCTAAAGGTCAGTTCCCTGTGCTTTCTCCTATTAATCTGGTGAACTTGGGCATCCTGAGGCAATGTAGCAACTGCCTCATGTATACTGACAACCCTCTCCTCTTACCTCCCAACACTCAGACTTGTGAGAGATGCACTTATATATCCAAACTGGAAGCCACATACTCTCCAACCCAGAACGGAATAGCTGGCAAAGAGGAGAAGGTCAACACTGGCACCACACCACATGGAACACATAGCCCTCCAGAACACACACCAGCGCTGCCTTTGCATAAAAATGCAAACCACACACCCACCTTCACGTAGGCTCTCAATAAAAATCTACCCAAACAGCAGAGACCTCCACAGCAGAAACACACTCGACCACCACAACACAACATTAATCATGAGACACATAACTCTCCTAAACAGTGTGCCACTCAACCAAAGCCCATAAGGCAAAACAGCATGCCCAACACACTAATCATAGGTAACGCGATAGTGAGGCACACTGATGTCTCACTCACTAGGTTGAATAAGGAGAAGGTAACATTCAGCTGCCTGTCAGGTGCCAGGATCCGTCACATAACGCACGCACTCAGGTCCCTCAACAACAGGTACAAATATGACTCTGTTATTGTACACATGGGTGTGAATGACCTGGACTACATGAAAAGAGATATGAAGGAGCTCTTAGATTATATAGCCAAGACGGGTATGACCCTAGCCACGAGCAGTCTCCTACCATCACCCAGAAGGTTACTACAGTACAAGCAGAAAATGATTGATTTCAACAATTGGCTAAGTTCCTGGTGTCATTCTAAGGGGATTCAGTATCTGCCTGGGATGACATGATTGACAGAACTCGATGCTTTGCCAGAGATGGCCTGCATCTGTCACTCCTGGGTTTCTGGATACTGGCCAAGGCTCTTGCCACCCCTATAGTGCCTTTTTTGGCAGTGTTCAAAAGACCAAATTACCACTGTAACAGCTACAAACAAATACAATCTGAGGGTCATGCAGCTCAGTGCTAGAAGTCTAAATCTCAAAAGGCACTAACTCAAAGTACACCTTAAAATGGAGAACATCAACATTTGTGCTGTAACAGAGACTTGGTTCAAGGCAGCAGAAAGCACCCCTGCACTACCCAGCTATAACTCATTCCACACCTTTTGGCCCCCCCAACTTGGACTGAAGGTCCAAAGGCAGTGGTGTTTCCATATTCATAAAGGATGCGTACACCTCCAGACTGGTACCCAACATAACACATCAGAGATACTTCAGGTGCAGCTAACATTGGGTAAGACAGCAATTCAGGTCGTTGCCTGCTACATGTCCCCAACCATGTCCCAAGCCTCACACTCCATGTTCTTAAGCATCCTGGAGAATATTAGGGTCCAAACTAACACTGTCATACTGGGCGACTTCAACTACCCCTCCATTAACTGGGAAAGCTACTCATGTACCAATACAATTGCCCAATGTTTCCTGGAATTCATCAATTCCAATGCTCTGGACCAGCTTGTTCTTACCCCCACTAAAGGTAGCAACATTCTTGACCTGGTCATTACTAACATGAGCGCCCATTGCTCTACACCAATCAACTCCTCCCTGGTTAGATCAGACCACAAACTAATCACCTTGGAAATCCACCCCCCCCCCCCCTGAAAAGGTAACCACCATGAAAAACTTCTCAAAAGCTATCTTTGGGTTCTGAAAAATAGAGGTGGCTAACTTCACAGTACCCATGAAATGGAGAATAGTTGCATGACCGCTGAATCATACAATGCACGGTACGAACACGTACACAAATGCATGGATCTCGCCATAACCAACAGAACCATGATGCTCTCCTCCAAAAAAGGAAGCCAATCTGGTGGTCTCCTGCCATAAACAAACTATACAACAGAAGGAGGAAACTGATGCAGAATAAGGTGAAGTCCCAAGACTGGAAAAACTCCCTTATCAGCCTCAACAAAATTTGAGATCCTTCAACAAATCCTCTAAAGCTAACTATGAAAACAGAATTGCAGCAGATAGTAAAGACAACCACAAGGCCTTCTATAGTTATGTAAAGAATCTCTATGGCAATACCCAGATTTGCTCTGAGCTACTGCACAATGGTACCTCCTATACCGAGCCAACAGATATTGCCAATATACTGGCCAACAGATTCAGTGCCAACTTTACCTCTCTCCCCCACCAAAGGACCAATCACAAAACCAGTAGATTGCCAGGCAACCAGTATTACTGCTGCACAGGTTAAAACAGCACTGTCCAAGGCCAAGTATACATCTTCTATGTGACCTGACAATATCCCTGGCTGTATTCTACATGAACTACAGAGTGGACTGGCACCACACCTGTGTGCCCTGTTCAATCACAGCCTCACCTCAGGCTTTGTCCATACTGAATGATTCACTGCTACAGTCATCCCTCTCCACAAAGTAGGAGCAACTACAGACCCTGGGAACTATCTCCCCATTAGCCTGACGAGTCTGATATGCAAAGCTATGGAATGCATCATCATGGACCTAATAAACAAGAATATAAGGAATCTCCAAACTCTGGATCCCACACAGTTTGGTTTTGTTAAGGGTAGATCATGCCTGCTCAACCTGGTCGACTTCTTTGAGTCGGTCACCAGAGCTGTGGATGAAGGCAAGGTAGTTCATACAGCCTACCTTGATCTGGCCAAGGCCTTTGATACCATTCCCCACTCAGGAATCATAGAAAAACTCACTGAGGTAGGTGTAAACCCCTACATCACTAGGTGGGCTGCAAACTGGCTCACAGATAGAACCCACAGTGTGAAAGTAGCTGACTCCATGTCAGACTGCTGACCTATCACAAGTGGAGTCCCACAGGGTTCGGTCCTGGGTCCTCTCCTGTTTGGTATCTACTCCTTTGAAGTCCAGGCCAACACGAATGGTCTCAGGCTGACAAAGCTCACAGACAATTGCAAGTTAGGAGCTATTATTAACTCCCCAAGTGATGTTGACATCCTACAGAAAGGCTTCACTGAGACCAACAACTGGTGTCAGAACCATGACCTTAAGCTCAATGCCAAAAAATGTGTCGTCATTCCCTTTGGGAAAAACCTTGTTCCCATGAATTACCACATAGATGGTAGTCCACTGAACACAGAAGGTGTTATAAGAGACCTGGGACCACAGGTTGACAGCAACCTCTCTTTTGACCACCACATTGCCACTGTGCTCAGAAAGTTCTTCTATGTGGCACATGTCTTTACTAAGGGTTTTGCATCTTGGAAGAAAGAGGTCATTGCCTCTCTATACTCTTTCCACATTAGGCCAATCATCAAGTACAATGCCCCATTTGCCATGTACCTCACTAGACACCTGCAACAACTGGAGAGGACACAAAAGTACCTCACAAAGAGGATTCTTGGCCTTAAACACTTGTCCTATATGGACAGACTCAAAAAACTCCAACTATTCTCTGTCTCAAATTGCCTACTTAGAGGCGATCTCTGCTTGACTTACAAATCCATGTCTGACCCAGCTCTGTTAGAAATGCTACATCTAAAGAAATCCTAATCCCTCCCCACCACATGCTCCAGAGACCTCAACGTCATTACCACAATCAACAGAATAAGCTGGAGGGACAGGTTCATAACCCAGAGACTGCCCATGCTATAGAACAGACTCCCATACATGTCAAACAGAGCAACTCACTGGCCCTCTTCAAGAGAAATCTTGATGAGTGGATGGGAAATAGAAAATTCACCCCAGGGATCACTACAGTGACTCTATTCGACAGAGGCACTAGGAACTACGGTCAGGTGGCACAATGCCATGGTAATCCTATGGGCTAGGCTTGTAAAGGTTCCAGGGCCATTAGCCTAGTACACACCTGTGAACCTAAGTGTTTCTTGCAGGGAGGTGTTCCTATGGAACTCCATGATCCCTTGTTTATAGATACTAACTCCAGGGTCACACAGCTGTGGGGAAAAGACAAACCCTCTTCATGGGTGACAAAAAGGGCTCACATGACTGTGATCTCACTGGAGAGCCAATCAATCTAAAATATTCTGCATCTAGTAAATAAGGGGAGAGGGGATTAAGGAGATGGCATTCTGCAATTACCATTCTTTAATGGTAAATCTGTAGCTACCTCTTAATGAATAGCACATCAGCATTCCATTGGTTAAAAAGCTGTTGAAAGAAATGACAGCATAGCTGGGCTTGTTAGTCAAGTAGCAGGGGCATAAGATACAGGTATCATACCCGGTTCTGGCCTACAGGAACAGAACACTCTACACTGCACTCTGTTACAGTTTCAAACCCAGCGTTGGCCTATAAGAACAGGACACCTGTACACCGCAGTCTGCTACAGTTATCAAACCCAGTTTTGGCCTACTGGAACAGAACACCTGTATACTGCACTCTGCTACAGTTATCAAACCCAGTGTTGGCCTACAAGAACAAGATATATGTACACCACACTCTGCTAAAGTTCTCAAAACCCAGTGTTGGTCTACAGGAACAGAACACCTGTACACTGCACTCTGCTACAGGAATAAACCCAGTGTTGGCCTACAGGAACAGAACAACTGTATACCATACTTTGCTACAGTAATCAAACCTAGTGTTGGTCTACAGGAACAGAACACGTGTACACTGCACTCTGCTACATTTATCAAACCCAGTGTTGGTCCATAGGAAGAGGACAACTGTACACCACACTCTGCTACAGTTATCAAACTCAGTGTTGGCCTACAGGAACAGGACACCTGTACACTGCAGTCACCTACAGTTATCAAACCCAATGGTGGCCTACAGGAACTGGATACCAGTACACTGCACTCTGGTACAGGTATCAAACCCAGTGCTGGCCTACAGGAACAGAACACCTGCACACTGCACTCTGCTACAGGTATCAAACCCAGTGTTGGCCTACAGGAACAGAACACCTGTACACTGCAGTCAGCTACAGTTATCAAATCCAGTGCTGGCCTACAGGAATAGAACACCTGTACACTACACTTTGCTACAGGTATCAAACCCAGTGTTGGCCTATAGGAACAGGACCTGTACACAGCACTCTGGTACAGGTATCAAACCCAGTGTTGGCCTACAGGAATGGAACACCTGTACACCGCACTCTGCTACAGTCATCAAACCCGGTGCTGGCCCACAGGAACAGAACATCTGTACATTACACTCTGCTACAGGTACCAACCCAGTGTTGGCCTACAGGAACAGAACACCTGTACACTGCACTCTGCTACAGTTATCAAATCCAGTGTTAGCCTACAGTTACAGAACACCTGTACACAGCACTCTGCTACAGTTGTCAAACCCAGTGTTGGCCTACAGGAACAGAACACCTGTACACTGCAGTCTCAAACCCAGTGTTGGCCTACAGGAACAGAACACTTGTACACCACACTATGCTAGAGGTAGCAAACCCAGTGTTGGCCTACAGGAACAGAACAACTGTACACTGCAGCCAGCTACAGTTATCAAACAAAGTGTTGGCCTACACAAACAGGACACCTGTACAGTGCACGCTGCTCTAGTCATTAAACCCAGTGTTGGCCCCCAGGAACAGAACACCCATACACTGTACTCTCCTACAGTTATCAAACCCATTGTTGGCCTACAGGAACAGAACACCTGTACATAGCACTCTGCTACAGATATCAAACCCAGTGTTGGCCTACAGGAACAGAACACCTGTACACTGCAGTCAGCTACAGTTATCAAACACAGTGCTGGCCTACAGGAACAGGACACCTGTACACAGCACTCTTGTACAGGTATCAAACTCAGTGTTGGCCTACAGGAACGGAACACCTGTACACCGCACTCTGCTACAATTATCTAACCCAGTGTTGGCCCACAGGAACAGAACGCTTGTACACCATACTCTGCTATAGTTATCAAACCCAGTGTTGGCCTACAGGAACAGAACACCTGTACACTGCAGTCAGCTACAGTTATCAAACACAGTACTGGCCTACAGGAACAGGACTCCTGTACACTGCACTCTGCTACAGGTGTCAAACTCAGTTTTGGCCTACACGAACAGGACACCTGTACACTGCAGTCGGCTACATTTATCAAAGTGCTGGCCTACAGAAACACTGTACACTGTACTCTGCTACAAGTATCAAACCCAGTGTTGGCCTACAGGAACAGAACACCTGTACACCACACTCTGCTACAGGTATCAAACCCAGTGTTGGCCTACAGGAACAGAACACCTGTACACGGCAGTCAGCAACTGTTATGAAACACAGTGCTGGCCTACAGGAACAGGACACCTGTACGCTGCACTCTGCTACAGGTGTCAAACCCAGTTTTGGCCTACAGGAACAGGACACCTGTTACACAGCACCTTTACACCGTACTCTGCTACATCATCAAACACAGTGTTGGCCCACAGGAACAGAACACTTGTACACCACACTGTGCTACAGTTATCAAACCCATTGTTAGCCTACTGGAACAGAACACCTGCACACTGCACTCTGCTATAGTTATCAAACCCAATGTTGGCATACAGGAACAGAACACCTGTGCAATGCACTCTTCTTGTGGTAGTTAAAGCATAGTTTGTTTGATGATTAGTGTAGTCTCCACCACATATTTAGGCTTGGATCCCTGTTGAAAATCAGCCAGTTCATGTAAATTGTGGATGCACAACCTTTTTGTTCAGTTTTGTAAGGGCTTACTACCGAGATGTGTCAGAAGCTGTAGACTAGGTCCTTCTGCCATTTAAGATGAAAGGGAATGATCTGGACAAGTTTCCACAGGTATGAGATGGTACCCTCAGCTAAGGAACATCATAATAGTAGACATATTACAGTTACAATTTCGAAAGCAGACGTTCAGGAATCAAGGGCTGTCTGCTGCAGCTACTCCATGCCTTTCACAGTCAGTTACAGTTTCAAGACAATGACATAGGAAAGAGAATGGATAGCTAGGTTAATGTGCAAGTTGGCCTGGGTGAAAATGGCTGTAATTTATGGGGGTTCCAAAAGTAGATGGCAAAGTCATCACTGATGAATGTGCAAATGGAGCTTCAATTCTTACCTAATTCCTCATTTGCCAATGTATTTACTTCTTTTGATAACCATTTCCTGCTGGAAAAAAAAACACACTTTCTTTAAGGTTCTGCAAATTCTGGCTTTGGTAATTAAATCTGCACTTATTTCTTTTACTTCCAAGGCTAATGTATGTTTGATTGACAAGAGCCCTGTGCTTCAGATGAGCAGACTAGTATTCATTGTTAGCAAATCTTTTAAACCAAAAGAATATTGTGCCATTTGTGATAGTGAATGGACACTTGTAAACTTTTCTTCATGTTTTATTTTAAACTCAGGAATTACAAGTTAGTATGAGACTATTTAGATTTAAGCAAATCACTTAAAACTATTATCCAGTGTACATACCCAAAGTAATAAAAAAGGGTGATATAAGTCATCATTGATAATAATACCTAAGAAGTACACTCTATATTATATGCAGTTAAAATGAAATATGTTCCAGTTTATCAGAAGTGAAATCTTTTACATCTATAAACTTCAGAGTTAATATGAGCATTTATATGTCACTTTCACAAGCAGAATAAACAAGACATTTCTGAATATTTCACTACCTAATTTAAGCAGCTGGGGGAAAAATACTCTTTTATAATGCAAAAAAAAAAAAAAAAAAAAAAGAACTTGTCAAGTTTCTGTAAAATGAGAGACATCAAACTCAAGAGGATTTGCATGAAAGAAATATGCTGAAAGTTCTAAATAAGCTTACTAGCTATTCCTGTGGTTGCAGACTAAAATGAATTTACTTCTTAATGATTTAGCCATATTTTATATTAAATTTTTAACTTGTGTTTTTGGTTAATATAACATAAATTATACAATAACTGCTCACTGCCATTCAAAAACATGTACGCTAACTGGACAGCCCAATCAGCATGCCCTTTGTAAATCAAGCATATACCAATACAAAAAAGTTCAGCTGCTGAAGTACCATTGAGGGGCCAGACTTTTCTACTGACATATGCTTAGAGGACAGAGCAAAATACAAGAAAAAATCAGGTGCATTCTGCAAAACTAAAGAAACAGAAATATACCTGATTTTTCTTGTATTTCTGCTCTGTCCCTCCTAAAATCTCAGAAGACTCTCGTACCTGTCAACTGTCCAGATTTTCACAGAATGTCCAGATTTTTGCCTCACAGTTTTGGTCTATTCCTCTTAAAAACTGCATTTTTTCTGGCAAGCCACTGGGATTGAAGTTGTTAAATAATGACAGACGCTAGTTCAGGCTCCATAGCCTTCCAAATACGCACACTAACATAAAACATCTTTTTCCAGGAACTTTCTAAGTTTATAAGAGTAATATTTAAAAAATGCCCCTTCATTACATTGTATTTTGTCCAGATTTCTTTTATTAACAGTATGCCGGATGTAAACAAAACAGCAATGCAGATTATCATTTCTTCATTCCTTCCCCTTCTCAGCACTTATGTACTTTGCAAGCGTGGAAATGTAAATCCCATACAAATGCATAGTACATCAGCAAACTATGGAAAACATGGAGGAACACTCCAGTGCCCTTATACAAAGACATTATTCTTAAATACTATCATTATACAATAGCAATAATCCACTTCTGTTCATGGGTATATCAGGATTTACCCATGGCTACCTTTGTTTAATAATTCGGGTTTAATCCTCATCATCAAATCACAACAACCATGGGTAAAGCCTGATATAACCACATGCAGTCATGGATTACTGCTTAATTAAACTTTACTTTGCCAGATAAAGAATTTTTTGCATGGTGTTCCCAATCACTTCATGGAGTACACATTTAAAATCTACCAGTTTTCATTGTCTTCATAACAGATCCTCTATACATTATTACAAAACTATTTCAGTAAGAAATTTCAAGAATGTTTCATTGCAGGACTCCAAAGATGACTTCATACATTGAAAATAATGTTTTTCTAGGACTAAGTCATATCTTTGAGAACTGTAAGACTGGAATGGCAGGCAGTGTTACCCAACAGAAAACCTGCTCACACTTCCAGTGTTTACCTTTTTCAATACTCTAGTACCAAAAAGTCACCAAAAGCACTTTCTGCATCTCAACATAACAGAAGGGCCTTTAGAGGTTTGGGCTAGTATTTATCAACTTTGTACAAAGTTAATGTAAAATCAGTTCATGAAAAGAACTGCAAGCTGTGCTGTACTTCATGTTGTCACTAAACCACGATCATTTTCTTTATTTGTTCTTTCTAGTGGGCATTTGTGACTTTTGCAAATGTATAATTACTAAATAATGCATAATTGGTGAGTAAGGGGTGAGTTGTAAGAGGCTGGCACCAGCTGAAAAGACAAGGTATATGCCTAATACATTTCTACTACATTTATTGGACTTACTAGTATGGACAGGTTAACTATATAAGGCAGTAATATTATAGTAATAGCCCTGGGAAGAAAGTATAAAGGGGAGGATAAAGTGGATTATTACATTGATTGGTTACATAGCCTTTTTATGAATGAGATGAGATACTGCATTTTAGTAGTAAAGACATACTGGACTGGAGTTGAATACTGACTATAGGATTAAAGTTATACAACAAGGTTAATAATTGATACTACATTTTTTTCTAATTCATTGTGGAAGTCTGTGCAGTTGCTATACGTTAAGGTGTGTTAACGAAAGCATCTCAAATGGGACAAATGAAAAGAAGAAATTTAGGAGCTTTGTGTTGTGATGGGTTTTCTGGTGTATCATATGGTGATTGATGACCTTTATTTATTTGATTGTTTTTGAATTATGTTTCTATAATAATCGACATCTCATATGTGGTATATGTGAGACAAAACAGCTGAGTTCTCTATCAGGTTTACTTTGCCATGTACTGTGCTCTCTGATCTTGTAGCTGAGGCAGGTATGACCCTAGCCCTGAGTAGCATCCTGCTATCACCCATAATGATACCACAGTACAAGAACAAAATGATTGACTACAATTGGCTAAGCTTCTGGTGTCATTCTAAGGGGATCCAGTATCTGTCTGCCTGGGGATGACATGATCGACAGACCACGATGCTTTGCCAGAGATGGCCTGCAGCTGTCGCCCTTGGGATTCCGGATACTGGCTAAGGCCCTTGCCACCCCTATAGTGCCTTTTATAGGAAAGGTTCAAATGACAAATTCAACACCATAACAGGTACAAGCAAGCAAAATCGGAGGGTAATGCTACTCAATGCTAGAATTATAAACCTCAAAATGCACTCACTCGAGGCACTCCTTAAAATGGAGAACATCGACATCTGTGCAGTGACAGAGACCTGGTTCAAGACTCCAGAGAGCACCCCTGCATTACTAGGATATAATTCATACCACACTTTTCGGGCACCTAACATGGTCCGAAACACTAAAGGCGGAGGCGTGTCTATATTCATTAAGGATATATATCCACACCTCCAGGCTAGTTGCTCAGCATAATGCATCCGAGATTATCCAAGTGCAACTAACATTGGGCAAAACTGCAATCCAAATTGTAGCTTGCTACAGATCCCCCACCATGCCCCAGGATTCCCACTCCTCATTTCTTGATACACTGGAAAATATTAGGGTACAACCTAACACCCTAATAATGGGTGATTTCAACTACTCCACCATTAACTGGGAAAACTACTCAAGTACCAACTCTTGTGCTCAATGTTTTCTTGAATTCATAAATTCCAATGCCTTGGATCACCTTATCCACACCCCCACCAGGGGCAACAGTATCCTAGACCTGGTCATTACCAACATGGGTGACTGGTGTTCCACACCAGAAGTCAATTCCTCGTTGGTCAGATCCGACCACAAGCTAATCACCCTAGACATCCACATCCCGACCCCACCCCCCATTAGGGAAACCATCATAAAAAATTTCTCCAAAGCCAACTTCACGCTTCTTAAGACAGAAGTGGCAAGCTTCACGACACCCATGCAGACAGACAATAGAGGTAAAACTGCTGAAGCCTACACAAATGCACTTTATAAGCACTTACATGAGTGCATGGATCATGCTATCCCTAACAAAACCAAAAAAAGGAAGCCAATCTGGTGGTCCCCTGCCATAAGCAAACTCTACAACAGAAGAAAGAAACTGCTCAAAAGAAGAGTAAAATCCCATGATTGGAGGAATTCCCTGGTCAGCCTCAGTAAGAAGCTGAGATCCCTCATAAAATCCTCCAAAGCTAGTTATAAAAACAAAATTGAAACTGTTTCTAAAGACAGCTACAAAGCATTCTATAGCTATGTGAAGAATCTCAATGGCAAAACTCAGATCTGCTCTGAGTTACAGCACAATGGCACTAAATATACAGAACCAACTGATATTGCCAACATCCTGGCAGATAGGTTTAGTGCTAACTTTACCCCCTCTCACTCCCTAAAGGGCCCATCTCCATAACAGAAGAATGCAAAGTTCCTGTAATCATGGCTGCACAGGTAAAAACCACACTCTGAAAAGCCAAGAACACAGCATCCAAGGGACATGACAACATCCCATGCTGCGTTCTACATGAACTACAGAATGAACTAGCACCCCACCTAAGTACCATGTTCAATCATAGTCTCACCTCAGCCTTTGTGCCCACTGAATGGCGCACTGCAACGGTTATCCCACTCTACAAAGGGGGATCCACCACATACCCCTGAAACTACCGCCCCATTAGCCTGACGAGCCTGGTCTGCAAGGCCATGGAACATATCATCATGGAACTTACAAACATAGACATTGGTAATCTCCAAACTCTGGACCCCACCCATTTTGGGTTTGTAAAAGGCAGATCATGTCTCTTAAACCTGATAGACTTCTTTGTAGCAGTCACCAAAGCCGTAAATGAGGGTAAGGTGGGTCACACTATCTAGATCTCGCCAAGGCTTTGGACACCATCCCCTACTCTGGAATTATAGATAAACTCACTAAACTAGGTATAAATCCCTATGTCACAAGATGGGTTGCCAATTGGCTCACTGACAGAACCCACATTGTGAAAGCAGCAGACTCCAAATCTGACTTCAGACCAGTGACAAGTGGAGTACCACAGGGTTCAGTCCTGGGTCCTCTCCTGTTTGGTATCATCCTCTCTGAAGTACAGGCTAACACAGAAGGTCTTTGGCTAATGAAGTTCGCAGATGACTGCAAACTGGGAGCCATAATCAAAACTCCTAACGATTTGGACATCCTACAACAGGGCCTCACTGAGACAGATGCCTGGTGTCAAAGCCATGGCTTCAAGCTCAATGCTAAAAAGTGCATTGTCATCCCTTTTAGTAAAAACTCTGTACCCATGAACTACCACATAGGTGGTAGTCTACTTAACACCGAAAGTGTAATAAGAGACCTTGGGACACAGGTGGACAGTAGTCTCTCCTTTGATAATCACATTGTCACAGTAGTCAGGAAATCCTTTTACGTGGTACCCCTCATCACAAAAAGGTAATTGCTCTCCTCTACTCATCACTCATTAGACCCATTATAGAGTACAGCACCCCTTTTGGTATGTACCTCACAAGACATCTACAACAACTGGAGAGGCCGCAGAAATACCTGACAAAGAGGATTACTGGCATGAAACAGATGCCCTATGCAGACTGTCTCAAAAAACTCCAGCTTTACTCCGTCACATATCGCCTACTCAGACGCAATCTCTGCCTAACATACAAAGCTATGTCAAACTTAGAGCTGTTGGACATGCTCCACTTAATGAAATCCCAATCCCTCTGAGCTACACGCTCTAGGGACCTAAACCTTGTCAACACGGTACATGCTCTAGGGACTTAAAACTTGTCACCCCAATAAACAAAACATGCTGCAGGGATAGATTCCTGTCCCATAGACTTTCCATACTCTGGAACGAACTACCTATCTATATCAAACAAAGCTCCTCCTTAGCACTCTTCAAGAAAAAGCTTGATTGGATGGGAAATAGGAAATTCACCCTGGGGATCACTTTGGTGGCTTTGCTTGACAGGGGCACAGGACAATAATTTTCTTGGGTGGCAAAAGTCAGGGTACCTTTTTTGGCTAGGCTTATATAGGCCCTTAGGCCAATAGCCTAGTACCTACCTATGAACATTTTTTAATTTCTGTTTTGGTTCAATTTATACTGTATTATTGTTTCAACATTGTTCATTTTTATAATGAGAATATACATACTTGAAAAATTATTTATGAGAGAGATACTGTGCTGAGATCTTGGATGTATCAAAGAGACATTAGCACATCATTTATTTAAAAGATATGCTATTAATTCTCAAGGAACCAATGATAGGACTGATAGGGCCATGCAGTGCAATGCAACCTCTTCCTTATCATTTCCTCATGAGAATGTCTGACATTGCTTGGGGAAAAGTCTAATGCCTTTTGACTGTGAAAGCTTCCCTATTGGTGTGTTTTCATTAACAAAGTTTGGAAATTACCAAATAACCCTGATAAAATCAAGTGGATTTTTGATTTGCTATTGAAATATAAGATTTATAAAATGACCCAATTGCTGAACACAGGTTCATATGAGGTTACTAGGCTAACAGCCCTAGAGCCCTTACAAGTCTACCTATATTTATCCTGGGTTGCCCCAATTGTCAGTGGTAAGGTGAGTGAAATTCAAAGAGGTAAGGGTCTATGGTATTTAATACAGACTTCTTCTGTCCAGGTGAGATATGGATACCCCCCCAGGAGTGAATTTGCGATCACCCATCCATTGATTTAGGTTGCATTTGAAGACGGTCAGGGAGGGGCTCTGTTTTACATGAATTGGAAGCTTGTTCCAGAGATGTAACAGTCTCTGGAAGATGTATCTGTCTCTCCAGCATGACCTGTTCAGGTCAGAGGCTAGATTAAGATCCCTGGAGCAAGTGACCCTCCTGCAGTTTGATTTATGAATGTGAATCATTTCTATCATGGCTGCGTCAGAGACTGTCCTGTAAGCTAGACATAGGTCACCCCTTAGCAACCTGTAGGAGACATAATACAGTGACAGAGCTTTCAGTCTTTCCATGTAAGACTTGTTTTGTGTACCCTGAAAATTCTTGATGAGAAACATCTCTGGTCTCTCCAATTGTTGCAGGTGTTTGGTGAGGTACATGTAAATGGGGCCATTGTACTCAATTATTGGTCTGATGAGGGCCGAGTATAATGGAATTATAACAGCCTTAGATCTAGATGTGAAGCCTTTACTTATAAGATGTGTCACATAGAAGGATTTCTTTACTACTGTGGATAGGTGATGGTCCAAGTTCAGATTACTATCAACCTGAGTACCCAGATCACATACCACTGGGTCTACTCTTAGGGGGGTGCTGTCTATAATTTAATTAGCAGGGATGTCAGCTTTCCCATCTAATTACAGTCAGCAAGCTAGGTAACTGGATCCAGTCGTCCTTCAGCTATTCCACCCAGCTATTAAATCACATGGATCATATTCACAATCCTACCAAGGAAACAAAGGCAAAGTTATCATTCTAGTTGCAGGACAAAACATATAAATAAATACAAATAAGCAGTATTCTGTCAGCAGCACTGTATAAAGCAGTTTTTTGGGCAGTAGGTAAAACAATGATTCTAATCCTAGGATGTGTCTCATTTAAATACCGGAAGCTTGTTCAGTGCTCCAAGGTTGACTTCCAGTAATCTTCATTATGCAGAGTAGGTGGGAAGATACATTTTACAACACCAATCTTACGGCTGGGCCTCTCATTACTGTGTTCATTTGCCAATGGTTCATGTAGCATAAAACAAAAATAAATAAAATAAATGACAGATTTCACAGTGTTCTAATTTGTGCAATAATTAACCTTAAAATACACACACACACACACACACACACACACACACACACACACACACACACACACACACACACACACACACACACACACACCACACACAAAAATACACTGCCACATAGTAACAGCCTAAAATGAGGAAATCAGGCTTGTTAACAGAACCCAATATTGTTTATGAACTTAAAGCTTAATTTATTAAAGGTATCACAGTGTTGCATAGCACAGTGAAGTACAGTATAACAGAGAAGGAAAACATTAATAACAATTAAGTGCATTAATGTGCCGTGACATTAATATCAGAGTAGACAAAAAGGATATGAGTGCATTGAATTTAAATGAACGCAGCGAAATGTTGCATTGCTGTAATCAGTTAGTCGTCTGCCTGTATTACTGGGGAAGGAAGCAGTCTGTCATGTTAAATGAAATGTCTATAGCAGCAAATTAAACATAACCACATAACATGTACAAGTAGCATTCTTTATTACACATTTGTTGCAGAGATTTCCATAATATTGCAGGCTGCAAATGTTTAGACAGCTGCAGGTGGGATGGTAAGGTGCTTGAGGCTGTCTTTATTATGAGCCTTGTCTTGCAAGATTTTCAGGGATGGTCAATTATAAATATAATTGAACAGGCTGATAATATCCACATTTTTGACGACTGGAAGAATAATGTGAACAGCAGACAAATGTGTTTTTTTTAACCTGCATATAACACTGGAGGCAATATTTCCAGGTGCATACATATGCCGATAATAAAATATTTTCAGCTACTGTATTTCTGTTCAGCACTTGATTAATACCTCTGGGTCACCTCAGCAAGTGGTATATGCAATGTGGGATAAAACAGACATACAGACTGGCTTTATGGCAGACAAAGGTTTAACTCACAGCATCTAGCTGCATGCTATAACTCTAGCAATCATTTCCAACACTCCCAGACTACCTTTTAAATTATATACAGTATGTGTGTGTGACACATCTCACACAGTCAGTAAACAAACACATACATATTTAGGTTCTGGAGAGATACAGCAAATATATAAGTTGCATCTATTCTGATTTTTATCTTTTTTAACTCATATAATTTTCCTGTACCATTTATTTAAAATTCATACTAAGGAAATGAAATAGCAGTTTCTTATCTGCATTATAAAACATAAATAGGGGTAAAATTAAAGACCATGGATAATTGCAGTTAGAGAGTTTTTAAATTATGGCAATTCAGTTTTAATCTGCACTGCTCAGATTGTAACACTTTTCCCTTAAATTGTTAGAAAAGCACTCTTTGTAAAATGATGAGCTGTCCATCTCAATTTCAAAATATAAAGCTGGTGGAATATTAAACTGTTTTCCCTGCATTCCATCTGCCGTTTGTGTTTCTGGTAAGAGAGAAAGCATTCAATTAATCATTTATTTACTTTTCTATTTGCAGTGAGCCTTTGCAAATAAAATATAATACCTCTGCAATGTATGTTTTATGGGAACGTTTCTCATAGCCTGTACAGATACATAAACACTGTCAGCAGATAAATGGCTGCAATGCCATAAGCCTTATAGACATCCAGGCTGTCCTATTCCATCTGTGAATTCACTTTGTTTTCCAGCAAGTCTGTTGTCTCTCACAAGTGACCTCAAAATGTCCATTATGTACATCGTATGCCTTTTAAACAACAGTGAATGCTTCAGCATTTTACAATTTCCCCTAGTTAGCAATTCTACTCATCTGCTACCAGTTTTATGAAGGGAAGTGTTTCCTGTATTTTCTCTGCCAACACTGAATTGAATTTTCTTCCCTTAAGTCCTGGAACAAGTCTGATTGTTGAAGAAATACTACACTTCTGCACTGAGTTATTCAGTATAAAACATATAAAAGTTGTCTGTACCGGGGTTACATATTCCTTTCCTGTAACATATCATAGATCAACAATGCAATCCCAGCAGTACCATTTTATTTTTTGATTCTTTTTCTAATTCCCCATGGACCTCTACCCAACTGCCAAAGGTAATTTAGATTTTACTGCTGACTATGTGTATTCTATTGGTTTACTATCAAAATGTAGCCGCAAAAAAGAATTCACGTACAGAACATTGAAGGGAAGAGCAAAATGTAAACTGTACGTCTGGTCACAATGTCAAATCTGCTGATTGAATTCAGCAGATTTGATATTGTGGCCAAACAGAGCATGTGATGTATATATAGGAGCTTAAGTAAGTGAAACTCCTGCACCTCATATCATGTTTTTGCAGGGGAGCTGATATGAACTTTTGAACATGGAGTGTTCAGCAACATGGACAATCGAACATCCGTCTTTAGATTGTCCTTCAGAGCAGCTCCATTTGGCTTTTTGATAGTAAACCTATTCTATTCTGCAGCTGAAGGTACTCACAGAGACAACCCACTGCGCCTTACAAGTGGCATTCAGTATACATTTTCATCAAGCAGGCCTTCCAGCTTGTCAGAAGGTGAGGTCTGTTGGCTACTCATAGTTACACCGATAAAGCAGGGATACTGAGGGGGTGTGGGCATGCTGATGGATACTTACACAGTACAGAGAATATCAGCCAATGAAAAATCACACAGCAGTACAGAGAGAATCAGACAATCAGATTTTTAATTGGACAACAAACTAGCGCAGTGGTTAGCACTGCTGCATCACCCTGCTTAATTTTCCAATTTATTCAGGTTGGATGCCTGCACTGCAGAGTCTGAATGCCCACCCTCTGTCCACATTAATTTTATCAGGTGTTCCAGTTTTCCTCTACATCATAAAAGTACTGTAGGTGAACTGGTCAAGCCTCCTAATTACTCATAGATGAGTGTGTAGTGAGTGAGTGAGTAAGTGAGTGACTGATTGTATGTGATAACAGGTCAGCATCCCTTCAGAGATTACTTTTGCTGCCTTGTACTCATCTAATGCCAGGATAGGTCCCAGCTCCCAAGTGACCCTCAACTAGATTAATCAGGTAATCATAAACTTAATTAAGCATGTTTATTTGCACTTATACTGACCCCACTGTAACTGTGCCCAACATCCTGGATCTGCCATTGGGAATGTTAATGAAGCATGCAGCACCTCCCTGTCCAAATTAGGCTCATTAACCACAATTGGGAAAATAAAGTATTAGAAAGTGTAATAGCAAACATGCAGGGTATAACCAAGTTGCATGCATCTCTCATATGTGGGATTCAGTGACTGCATACAATACTATCATTCTAACTCTAAGTGAAACAATAGAAACTTATTTAAATTTTAAGAAGGGTAATTACAAGAGAACAATAAAAGAATCTGACATCAAGGAATGGAAAATGTCATTTGTGGAGATTTCCTCGTATAAATAATTAGTTATGCTTTATAACAAATTAAAATTTGATAAATAAACAAAAAGGAATTCAAAATGGAGTAAATGACTAATACTTTTATGAACCTCTAAACAGGGATTGTTACCTGTATGGTTACAGTATATAATAGGAGCTCTTCGGCTGAATTTTTCAGCCTCTTCCTAAAAAATGTCAGCAGACTGTAGACCATTGGTGACAGTGCATCACTCCACAGTCTACAATATCAAAGGCTGGGACTACAAGTGCAGCTAGGTGTAATTGATAAACCATGTTAAATGGCTGATCTGTGCACTACTTGTGGTCCATCTCAACACAGCAATGTAATCAAAACCTAAAAACCTAAAGCAATGGCATATGGTTTGAACACAAAGGCAAGGTCAGACATGACCTGCACCCTTTGCCAGCGTAATGCCCAATACAAAGTACAGCAGAGGACAAACGAGAATAAGAAAACATGAATGGGAATAAACAACAGAGGAGAGAAGAATATAACAGTAATGCAATGACCTCAATAAAGTCAGTGAACAACAGGAATGCCACCTGACAGGCATGTGCAGCCCTGAAATAGTTTGCAAATGAACACATGTGGAATCAGATAGATGTATAGACCAGCACCTTGAAACATGTCAACAAAGAGAGCCACCTGGGTGCAAAGCAGGAGGCAATGAAGATCCTACAATGATAGCAAAGCAGTGGCACAGTCAGGTTAGGCAATTCTAAAAACCCACAGCTGCAGGGGCGACACGGATGACTTGCTGCTGAGGAAACTGAAGGAAAGCAAAACAAAATATGCCAGTATAGTAAGTGTTGTAGGTTCTGCACAACTGCATTTTCAGTGTAGTAAAATATCTCATATCCACACTGCTAACGTGGCACCATATGGTCTCATCAAGCTAAAAATATAATTATCTTATTATAGACTGAGGGATCACTGTTTCACAAAATAATGAGCCATCCAAAGTATCGCCAAGGTGGTGCATTTACTTAAAGAACAATGTCGTGTACAGACTACTGTCTGAGGCAGTATACCCCTGAATGTAAACCTCCAGTACTCATGTGTCCACAACTGCAGGTGTGTGGAAGGCACCATCTAGTACATTTCGTCCTTCAAACAAAACTCAGCTGCTCTCTCGTACTAGAGGTTACAAAAAGTTGTGATCGTCCATTCTGCCAGCATCCTCCCTAATACACTGGATAGCAGGATGCTGTCTACATGAAACTCCATGGAATCATCAAAACAACTACTCTGGTGCTAATTTGAGCAACAGAGTAGAGCTGCAAAGTATAATGACGAATAACCTACACAGGGCAATCAGCTATCACAGACACCGTCATTTTAATGGTGTACCTGGTCAGTACACACGGACCTGCTGTAGGATCAGATGGACAGTCCTGAGGTGTAACCTTCAGCAGCTCATTGCCTCGTCCAGTCAGAAATGGAATGGGAGTGCATTCTCCTTACACCTAGTGATACGTGCCAGGGTAAAGTACCCCTGGTGTTTGCTACTGTTCCCACCTTCTATATAGTGCAGGCAATCTTAGGATTGCCCTTCAAGAGGGTACCACTGCCCAGGGTACTGAGGGCAACACACACACACACACACACACACACACACACACACACACACACACACACACACTCTGACAGATTATGTTAACTTTGTATAAGACTTTATTTCTGACAGTGAGGCAAACCCAGATGGTGAGTCAAACAATGCGTCTTGCATGCTCATGACATCTTCTGTGCACATGCACACTGCTTTATCACATGACATAGTATTATTTTATTATTTATTTATTTTACATTTGTTGACCGGGAATGCCCAACTGAGCTGAGTAGCCCTTTTTCAGCGGAGGCCTGGGGAGAAAAGCTCCACGTAAAATACAATTAACATGTAACAAAGCATTATAACAGCAAACAAATTCAAAATTCTTAAAAGACTCTTATAATAGATATAAGTAATATGTCTTACAAGATTAAGAAAAAATTCGACATAAGGTTTCATACCACAGTACAATACATATTGAGAGTAACAGTTTGTCAGGTGATGCAGTACTGAGTATTTCCTAAAGGCGTTAGCATCAGTAGCAGTAATGTACATGCAGAAACAGGAATATTTTTACTTGACAGGCAGTGTGTTCCACGTTCCTCCCACACGAGCAAAGGAGAGCACAGAAACCCAAACTGCCAAAAGCAATATACCAAAACAAAATAAATCAATAAAAAATGCAATACCATGAAAATAGTAAAAAGGCATTAGTAAAGGAATACTCTTTCTCAGAGACCAAACGCTGCTATGTTCCTCAATGACCCTTTAAATAAATATGCCAAGATTAGAGTTGCACAACCTTCAAAAAAGGGCAAAGGTAGCCTACACTGAAGATTTGTCCTGCGTTCCTTCTTTATCAGTACACTCCAAAGCAAAGGGACAACAAATTACAACCACAGTTCAAGCAACTTAAAAAGATACTGTTTTGTGCTTCCTACCATTCAAACTGACCTAAAAACTGCAGAACAGATACCCTACATAAATATTCTAAATAAAAATCTTTGAAAACAGCTAAAAGCAATTAATGTATCAACTCCAATGTAATTTAATTATTTAAAACAAACACAAATATTTAAAATATACTTGTTTGTGGTATGTTTTATATATGTCAATAGAAATGATGTGATATCTAATAAAATACATCATAAGCTATTCAGTAATCTTCAGCGAATCCCTAAATAATAAAGTGTCACTACTTTTACAGCTCTCACTTTTAGCACACAGGTCATATTATTTTTTACAGACCTGTTCATTTCGCTGAATGCAACGTTAGTTGCCATACAAGTTCTCTATACTCAGTTCTGGTTCTCCAGATACACCAACCATTTTCCAGGTCAATTTTTTCCTCCAGTAAAAATTGGGATTTTAAATGTGTTTTTACTAGCTATTACATCATTTCTAATGTATGTTTTATACATAATGTATGAACATTGATCTGAAGATGTCTACAGCTCTTGAAAACAGTTTAGTAGTCAAAAGTGCGTATCATTCCACTTTACTGGCTCCACAAAGTTTCCTTTTAGTTCATCTGCACACTCTGTTTATTCTTTTTACTTTTCTTAAGTAAAGTTTTAAAAAAAGTATTTTAAGAGCCGCTTTACTTATGTCTTTAGAAACTTGGACTCAATGATCCTATTTCAGTCTGGTTTAGAGATCTACTAATAGAACAGGATTCCTTCTTGACCTCAGTACAGACTTTAATTTGTTTTTTCATGGCACCTTACTATACTATTTGACTTGCATCTATTATATCTGTCAGATTGTGCTGGACTGCTTTGCAGCTTACCTCTTCAGCCCTAACAGAAAGCTGTTTATTTCATTAATGCTATAACTTGTCCACTGATTTGTGGTGTCCATCAGAGGAGAGATTTTGACCCTATTAATTTCACCATGTACTTGCTGCTCTTGGGTGACGTCATACTGGGGAGTGGACAACAGTCTCACTGCTATGCTGATGATAGCCCCACTATACCTCAGCCCCCCTCAGTTTTCCATGTAATCTCTGGGTTCCACTGCAGATGACCGCTGTGATGGTAATTTATATTACTCTCACAAGTTTAAATCATATGCCTTTACACGTAAACATCATATGTGGTGGACACAAGCCTGAATTTGTGTTCTGGGTGTGTTATTTCTTGGTTATCTTTCATGACAGGTTGATACTTAAGGGCTGGGTGTAAGCTATCATAAAGTCTGCCTGCTTTCATTTAAGGAATATTTTCTGGATAATGTAATTCCTAATCTCCAAGGACCTGGGTGTGGTCTTGCATAGCTTTGTTTCTTCACTACCGGAGTAACTCAAATGCCTTCACCTTGGGCATCTTGACTATGAACTTTGCTGCTTGATGCTAGTGCAAATCTCTGCTGTCTGGTTCTTAGATTCAATCTCGCTTTTCCTATCTGCATGGTTTCACATCATCTTTAAGGTTCTGCTGACACCTCTTCTGAAACAGCCATTAATTCTGCACTGTCTTGCGTTCTCTGCTCTGTGACACAGGGGCTGTGGACTTTTCTGAAGATGTGGTTGAATTAAGTGGGGCTCATTTTTCTGCACAATATAGTCTGTCCTATAGGAATGTATTACATGGATGATCTCAGGAAACCCCAAGCTACAACAGCTTTAAATAGTCCATTAAGGTAGAGTTATTTCATTTGAAATGTACCTAATTAATTTATCTGTTTATCTAATTTATTGATTAAACTATTGTAATCAGTTTATTTGCTTTTAGCCAAATTTAGCTCTGCCCCTTTGACTTATGTCATTATGTTTTATTCACATTTTTCACTATGCACTCCCGATTAGACAAAAAAAGTGTAAAAAAAAGTATCAGAAGCTATCTAGTTTAGAAATTAAATGATTAAGGCATTCTTCAACTATTGACTCTGTACAAGAACACTGACAAAAGGGGAGGGATAATGTTTAATCGACAGGAAGACTAACCTCTTGAATCATTATATAAAATGAGGGCAGCAAAAGGCACTCAGAGTGGCTATTTCATTCAAAAATATGCTTTTACTTTGGATCACAGCTTAAAAGCAGATATGACACTTCTGGAAGCATTCAGCAAAACATGTAATTCCTTGCTGATTAAAATGATAGGATTCACAGAAATAGAATCAGTGAATGACTAACAAACACTTTAAATAGAGCATATGTTAGAAGCAGCTTAACAAACACTTTAAACAGAGCATACATTAATTAGAATCAGTGTCTATAAAGTAACAGACTACACCATACAGCTCCTCAATGATTGCATGTGCAACATCTACTTCATAGCCTTAATATTGTACCTGTAAACAACTACGTGGTGACTGATCAACTGCAATTTATCATGTCCCAGCCCTGAAAATATCCTATCAAAACTGCAAATGTCTGAACCGTTAAAACGTGAATGAGATGCAGGCAAAATCAAAAGTTATACAGCCCAGTCAATCTTTTCATGACACACATGCAAATTATACTATAACATGCCATGTGAGATATGCTCTGTGACACTATTCAACCCTTATAGAATCTACTTCATAGGTCTTAGAACTTCGAATATGGGAAATATTAAGAATGCTTCCCACCTATGTACTTTCCATAACTCCAAAGTGGTACATCTTCAGAGGCAGTTGTTCATATTTTGAGCTGCAGATGGTAAATCTCCTCAGAAGCTGTACAGGAAAACCTACCCCTGCATTCACTAAATATGAACAGAAGCAGCTCCATCATTTGCAGTATCATATGTGTGTAAATTCGCTATAAGAAATGCACTGCCTGTGATATTCACCATATCGCCATGTATTCAACAATTCTGCAGCATTTGTGTCTTTCGGCTTTTCCCGGTTAGGGGTCGCCACAGCGGAACTCCGGTATGCTAATGATTGGCAGTAGATTTTTACGTGGCAAATTGCCATCCCTGACGCACAACCTTCAACAAAGGTACGTCCATTCACGCATGTCTCCACACAGAAGACACTCTAGCTGAGAATGGAATGGGACAACGTCTAGCTGTGAGGCGACAACGCTACTGCAGCACCACCACCGCTGTCGGAAAATTAGCGTATTTAAATATTATTCCATTTCCATTTCTGCCAATTTTTTCAATGTGGAGGTCAGTGATTTCAGTATAGATGTGTGCCTGTCTAGTATCTACATGATATGCCCTTGTTTTTCACCTGTGTTTAAGCACTTGGAAGCTATAAAATTCAAGACATTAGAAATGGTGTCATTATATTTGGCCAACTATGATTTTAATTAATCAGCCTGTAGCCTCTGTAAAGAGGATGATCTTGGATAATATGCCTACCTGGTAAATAAAAATAGAAACAAATAAAAGAACAAGCACTGTATTGACTTCCTAGTTTAAAAATGAATAAAAAAATGTTATAACTAATACTGACAAACTAACTGCATAAAACTAGCTTTGACTTCACAACAGAATATAACAAGCTGCCACTAAATCTTGAAAATGCTAATGTATGGACATCATCAGTAAAACGGACATCATCTATGTTCTAGAAGTGCTTAAGTGTCAATGGAGATACAGCTATTATGAATACCAAGTAAGTATTAAAAAAAAAAATCACAGTACCATATGTGCAAAGAAAAGAGAAAAAAAATGAATTATTAGATGTGCAATGGGAAACACGTAAACACAAACACACATATATCTGGCATGTCTTAGTGGTAAATCACTTTGTCTATGGTGTGCAGTGTCCTGGGTTCGAGCCTTGCAGAGGCTGTTTATTTTGTGGGAGGATGGCATAATGGTTAAGGTGTTTACCTTATGAACACAAGGTGCAGGGTTTGATTCTCACATGGGGTAACTGGCTAGGCTTGAAATGGCCCACAAGGGTAATTAGCCTAGTACTACTCTATGAACATATATTTACATATATATAAATAGCTATAGATAAATAGTTAGCATGCAAATATTATACATGTTTATACATGTCTGACACACGCATTAGTAAATGCATTCTAATACAAAAAAAGAAAAAAATGATGTTATTGCCACTGTATACTGATTTAGAGAGCACAATTAAAAAAAGTAATATGCAGACCCCCCCCCCCAAAAAAAAGAGGGAAGTGATTCTTAACTTAAATGCGGAATGAAAAATTGACAACTATACTTGCTCTAGAAGAGGCCCTTACAGATCGAACATTATCATCCTAGTTGTAAGCAACTAAACATTGAACATATGTAATATAGTGCATGTATCTGTGTGTTTTTGCATGTGTGTGTGTTCACATGCATGTTTTATAGTGTAGCTGAACATGGAGCACTTTGACCTTCCCTACGTGTGTTACTATAGGAACAGTGCATTGTAAATGTTTGGGTTATATTGGAATTTACTCACACGTGTTACTGTTTCACTTTGAAAAAAAGCCCTGCTGACAACAGATACAGTAGGTGCAATTAAGTCTCAGCATAACAAATATATAGCAGCACTCAGAATTTTGGCAAGATCATAACTCTGACATCATGCAATATGACCAGTGCACAATAGAATCCAGTATGAATGTTTAAGGCTATGTCCCTCAGACCACAGTCACATGGCAAAAATACTCAACCCTGATACTGAAAATACACAAATACTCAAGAGACATAAAATGCTTATGACTTTCTAAGTTTTATGAAATAAACATATCCCTTCTACAAAAAAGGAAGGGCAAGTTCATCTACCTTCTGGCCATTATCTAAGCAGACACTGGTAAAACCTTGCCACTTTTCATGCAAATAATGCAGCATTTCTTTTCTTTTTAGTGAATAGCTCACTGCTATATTTTGTTTGCCATCTATTCATATATACAATTATTGTTTAATGTTCATAAAACAACTAATCTCCCATTTATTTTAAAGGGAAATGTAGTCCTTGGAACCTTTTATTAAAATTATTACTCTATTTTGCCAACATATTCATATATATTTATGTCTTTGATCAATCCTTGTATGAGTTAAACAGCTCACGACATAACCCACTTTATACTTCAGGCAGTTAAATTATTTTACAACAAAATTACATATGAATGCATTAATAAAAGGGGGCTGTGGTGGTGCAATGGTTAACAATATGGCCTCACAGCAAGAGGTTCTCCAGTTTGATTCTCAGCTGGGGTGCCCTCTGTGCAGAGTCTGCATCTCCTCCCTGCAGTCACATGGGTTTCCTCTTGGTGTGCCGGTTTCCTTCCACATTCCAAAGACATGCAGTAAGTGGAATGGACACTCTAAATTGGCCACAAGTGAGAGTGTGTGTGCGAATGTGTGGTACAAATGAACTACCATGGCAGGGCCAGCCACCCGGCAGTGTAAGCTTTTGGCTCGAGATGATTGTCACTGCTGAAGTAACACCCTGACCCCATGTACAAAATGGGAATAGGGGCTGAGGCTAAATGGATGGATAGAAAATACAAATAAAATATAACTAACAGTTCATTTTGTAACCATACGATTTCATTAATTCAGTCCATTGTGGGTACAGGGCCTTACATTGTTGTGGGGTAACCTGGCACTAGCCAACACTGCTTACTCACTAAATGGGTACTGTTATTTGCCTGAGTAAATGCCGGGCTGCCATTGGCACAGCAATAGTCTGACATCAGTTAGCAATTCAAGAAAACAATGCTTTTTCATAATAAAAGAATGTCTTGATAGAAAGGGATGTTCCATTCCAGAATGCCACATCATACACTCATTTATTACTGCAATTACTTTTTTTTTTTTTTTCCAATTCCTTTTTATTAGGGTTATATCAAAACCAAATGAAGACAAGAAAACGATATAACAGAGAATAAAACAATAGCAAACAATATACAGACCTACAAACATAAAACCTATATACATTAGATAACCTATATACAGTTCTCATCTATATCAAACTATGCAGCATACAGAAATATGCATTATAATCATGTCAGAATGAGTTCAGATATCATTTTCCAAGTGTCCTTCTTTTATAATTAACCTGGATAGCTCTACATTATGACAGATCTTGAAATGGCATGTAAGACCATCTAAAGGTTAGAGGTCTTCCTTCACTGGCGCTGATAAATTACCTATTTCAGGAGCACTGAAGATCCTTAGAAACACAGTTATATATCGGTCTGTCTCTGTTTCACTGTATCAGTTGACATACATATCATGTCATTTAGCCCCATTCTCCAAGGGATAACTTGATAGTAAACAGGCAGTATTTTAAACATCTCTAAAACATAAATAATCTACTAGCTATATTTGTATGTGATACAAAAGCCTGAAAAAAATTCCAGCAGCTCTTTCTCTCGCCAATTTCTAGTAAAATCCTTAAGCTCCATAGTTTAAGTGCCCATTCCACAAGCTATCTCTTGTTATAATATTAAGCTTTTATCTCTGTTCTTGGATGTCTTATATTGTTGAATCTATCCTTCATCCTATGCAAGTGTGTGTCTGTTTCTTAAGTGCCTTGCTGCAGAGGGTGGGATTGCTAAATGTTAAGTGAAAGGCAGGAAGAAAAAATGGATAGTACAATACATAAAAGAAGGAAGAGAACAGAGTGGAATGAAACAAGAAGGATGTGATAAGACAGAATGGTAGGAAAAGCAATGTCGTACATCTTACTGGAATGGAGTCCATAAGTGCACATGTGAAACTCTGAGACAGACGCTCATTATAATGACAAGGTTAAAAAGATAAGTGATCAGCAGTTTTACAAAGAAAACAAATCAAAAGATGATGAAATGCACATGGGAGTTGAATGCATACATTTGGATATTTTTTAAGAAAGTTCTCTGATGTTATTCTATGCTCTAGTTTTATGTGATAGCTTCAATTGTCACAGATGGCCTTAAATTACTGTTTCACTGTTTCCCCACATTTCAACTTTTATATAATTCCTTAACCCCACTGTCTTTGACTGAGACATTTTAATAATGTTTCCACTGTAATTATTATATCTAGTTATAAAAGCAAGTATATGCCAGCTTTTGTATACTTAAGAATCTTCTGCAACTAACTTCTCCCAGTTGTTGCTCTAGAAAGAATGACACATTTCCACTATACCACTATCCTTGCATGTAAGATACTTACTAAGGTAATAAAGAACATGTTTATGCACAAACCATAAACACACACATGCACACACATACACACACAAACACACACATACTCACACAGCAGACTCTCTTCTTTGGATGTCTGTCAAAAGCAGATCTTGCACAGGGAGATCATATGAAAAAGAACTTGGTGAAGATCTCATGTCTCATGTCCTTTCAGATTGAAGGGTGCCTCTATGATGTGTGCTTTAAAATTGGTTAAAAGCTAGAGTTAAAAATTTGGGTGGTAGCTTGCTTGGACTGTGTGATCGGAGTAGATGAGAATGTATAAAAAAATAATTTAATAAATGAATAACTAATGGTATCTAGGACTGCTGAAATGCTGCAAGCACTGGCTGACCATGCACTGGACAGACACAGTAAAGTATCTGTCCTCAGTGAATATTAGGATGTACTTTAATTAGCTGGGGTTGTGAAAGTAATATCAAAAGCAATCTTGGTGGAAATCCTAAAGGTTAGAGACAAATGGGATGATTTTGTGAATGACATTATTTACATGGGTTTACTCAAACACCACTGGAAGTGACAGAATAATTAATTAGAATGTCTAGATCAAAGGGGACATTATTTTGGCACTGTAGCAGAAGAATCAGCTGGCGAGGGAACAATTTTTTAGTCTGCAACTGATGTTAGCCATGCTTGGTTTAATACAGGGAAATATGGTACAGAGAAAGATCTTGCATGAGATTGGAAGCCTGGAAAAGCAGAAGAAATGAATTATTCTATGTCTTTGAAGGTCATGTTGATAGGTGGGGCTGCCATGCAAACAAGCAGTATTAGAATAAAAGAACATGCATGGTTTCTTTCTATTGTTTGTTCCACCAGCAATGATAGTGATAGTGACCAGCCAACAGTAGTAACATAAAAGCTGTCCGTCAGGCTTGTGTATAGTACATGGTTTCACAGGTGAAGAAATGGCATGTACTATATAACTATTGGCCATGACATTTACAATGTGGCAGCCAAGT